>NC_089822.1:4022500-4263230 GCF_035046505.1 Tiliqua scincoides
CTGCCTCCCAATTTGTCCTTTTCTGACTCACACCAAAAGTGTCACATCCTGCTTGAGAGGTGGGGGCCTTAGCTTGATGGCTCAGGACTTGCTATGCACACACAACATCCCAGGTTCTGATCCTGGCAACATCTACAGGTAGGGATGTGAAAGACCCATGCTTGGAATCCAGGTGAGCCACAGCTATCTGGTGTGGACAACAGGAAGCTTAATGGACTACTCAATGGACAAAGGCCACTTCAGCTGTCAATAAGAAGCCATGGGCTGTGTGAAAGTGTTCCACTCCAGGAGGTCAAACTCTTCCAAGGGATTCAGGTGCAGGAGGAGGTAGTCAAACTGCAACAAGCAGCATCAAGAAGCTGAAGTAGTTGCAAGGAACTACCAAGACCTGACCCAGGACCCAAAGCTCTGTGCATGGTTGCCCTGTGTGGTGAATCACTAGGGCAAGAGGTTGAAGCACCTCTGTAGGCAGGAATGGTTACTGGTTATTGGAGTGGCTTCACCCACTCAAACTGGCCATTCTGTTCCCCCCCCCCAAAGAAAGAGCTAGAACAACTTCCTCTCTAGGTTGGAACTTTGCTTGGGCAGCAATCCCATTTCTTGTCCCTGGGCTTGTTCCAGCTCTTGACCTGACCTCCTGGCTTGGCTCCGTCAGCTCTGACTCTACCGAAACTCTTGATCCAGCTCTGTGGCTGCCAACAACTCAGGCCTAACAGTAGGCTGCAACCTGCAAGGGACCTGTTGTACCAGTAGCCTTCCTCCTTGGCAGTAATAGCAGTTCTCAAACAAGGGGACATGTACTTAAGAGTTGGATAAAATATTCCCTAGTTCTGCCTCTTCTCGGAGTACTTGCAACTTCTTAAGAAGACCAAGTGCCACATTGGCACAGTAAGTGAGGCCATCTGAGAACTTGACAGTTCTAGTTCCAAGCAAGCATGGGCTCTGGAAACATTTTTAATTAAATATAACGGTAAGATAAACATATTTGCTCATGGTTTTAAACTAGTCCCAAGTCCAAAGTTTGGCCATGACTCTCATTTTGGTGTTTTGTGTGTGTGTGTGTGTGTGTGTGTGTGTGTGTGTGTGTGTGTGTGTGTTGGGGGGGAACTGCATGAAATACAGATATCATGATTAATTAGTTTTGTTGGTTCTCAGTGACATTTCCATTTATGTAATCTAATTGACCGGGTCATTGGAGCCCATCATGTGATCCCTCTTTGGCTAGGATCACTTGAGGAAGAAAAATGGGAAAACATGGAGCTGGAGCTACAGCAATAGGGAAAACTTTGCCATGGACAGATGCAAACAGTCCTGGCAAAGGTAGGATTACGGGTTATTTTTTTCCCCCAAGAAACATTCCACCAGCACTTTTTTTCTCTCCAAATTAAACCATTTCCCCCCAACATTCCACAAACGCAACAGGCACCAAATCTGTACACTTGTGGGCCAGGCAGAAATGGGAACAGCCCAACCCTGAGCTGCCCAGTGTGTGAGGCTGCAGCAGACTGAAAATGGCTGCCACTGTATCCAGCGTGCCCCAGGAAACTGCTGCCACCTCCTCAAGAGAAGAGAATTTTTGTCCTCTTCCCCTGGGTAAAACAAGTAGCCCCACAATGGGGTTACTCAATACTACAACGACCTGATGGTCGACATAGAATTCAGAGCCTCCGTGTCACTCAGGATCTGATGGAGCGAAGATCCACTGGTCCCGCCTCTCTCCCACCTCACTCCCTCCCCACGGAACGCCTCCTCCCCACCTCCCCCCACACCCCACCTACCTCTCCACTACCCGACAGTCCACGTGACCATGAAGTGGCAGAGCTCCAGTGCTCCACTGGCACTAGCCCAGCGTTGGCCAGTGCTGGGCTAGCCCTAGCGCTCCATCGATGCTAGGACCCGCAAACGTGCCTTATGGCGCATTTACAACAGTGCGCACCAACAATGAGCCGGCGTGCGCTGAGTAGGATTGGGCCCTGAAGCAAGAAATACAGAGTGTCTCAAGAAAATACACACACTTGAGAGCGACCAGTTTATTGTGCTATAATTCATACATATTCTATAAGATTATATTCCACATATATACTTCATATGGCGCGAACAGAAGCAGTAGCTTGGCCCAGTTAATTAATGAATTAATTAGTTAATTAGAATTAGATTAAGTGCTTGAAATATTCCCTTTTAGCATCTATAGACCACTGACATGGTTGACTAACAGATCTGCAGACATCCACCAAAGGATATGCTGGGCTTGTCCCCTGCATCTCTTCAATTGCTTCCCTGTGATGCCTGAGAGCTGGACGTTTTCTACAAGGAAGTCTGTATGAATTGGAGCTCATTAAAATGTTGTGCCCCTTTTTGGAGACACCCTGTAGAAATGTAAAAGCCTGTTGGCACAGCCCACTGATAACTGACAAACAAAGCAGATGTAACGAATGCATATGATGCTTTGTTTTATGTTCAGGACTTTGAGAAGACTACAAGACCTCTACCGATGACTCTGTGGCTGCGGGCACATTTTTATGAGGATGGTCTATGGTTGATTTGGAGCCTCAAGTTTTTAATAAAACCCATGCACTTGCAACAGCAAGGCCATGCTCAACTGGAAAACACACACACATACACACAACAGCAAACCTTTCAAGATTTATCCTTCATGGCCATAATTCACAGCCTATCTATTTACCTCTGCTGCAGATGGTTCCTTTTGGCCAGCTATAAAGCTGTTTTTCCATTTCTCACTCTCTCCCCTACCTTCTCTAGTCCATTGTAGTGAATATGAGCATGGATATAGCCATATGAGCACAGATATTGCCAACTGAATAAATATTTGCTGAGATCAATGAATTCCACCCTCCACCCTCTCCACAAAAGCACAGTATTTTACTGCAACCACTCAAACAGAAAAGATATATTTAACTGCTGGGGAAGTAGCCCGTTCCTGTTGCACAGAATCATTGCAGCGTGTATATCACAGCAGCACAGCACACCAAAATCCTCTGCACATGCGGCCCATGCTTTAAAAGAATGGTGCTCACTGGTGCACATGACTACATCCAGGAGTGGATTTTATACATATACTTGGAAGGGATCCCAAAGGTTCATCTAGTCCAACCCTCCGCCTAAGAAGACAATAAATTCTATACTTAAAATCTTTCTAATCAATACCTGATCAACCATTTTTGGAAATCCCCATGAATGAAATCCTGTTACTTTCTCAGGGTGCTTGTTCCATTGGTGACAGGGATGGGACATGAGTGAGTCAAACATGACTCTCATGACAGAAGAGTCAAAAGTCGGGGCAGGAGGACAACCAAGAGCCAGGATTGAGGAATCGATCCAGGAGTTAGACTAGAAGTTGTAACCAAGGAGTTGAGCCAAAAGTCATAGACCAAAATGCACCAGAACCAAGGAGAATATTAGGTTCCAGGAAGCTAGGTTCCCCCCCCCTCTTCCAGACCCTTGGGAGCTACCAAGGCAAAAGGGTAGCTGGAGAAGCCAAGGCCGTGACAAAATGGACATTTGTATAATAATTTTCATTTCTGTTGCTTTTTTACACACACACACACACACACACACACAGAGAGAGAGAGAGAGAGAGAGAGAGAGAGAGAGAGAGAGAGAGCCAGCCAGCCAGCCAGCCAGCCAGCCAGCCAGCCATGGGAGTTGAAGACATGGGTTTTTGCGAAGACAAAAGGAGTGACTATATATACTACTTTGACCTCTATACTACTTTGACCTCTTTGGAGGAAGGATGGCATAAAAATGTTATATATATATATATATATATATATATATATATATATATATATATATATATATATTCTATCCATGCTCCAAAGTTGAACCTTGGTTCCCAGGAGCAAAGGAGAATGCAGGAGAATTCAAACCATTGCATTATTAACGTCAAAGTCTTGATGGTTTGTTGGGGGGGGGGCGGAGTTTAGGTTCTGCCAGGAAGGTTCTCATAAAGGGGCTAGGTGTGTGAGATGTCTAACCTTTATTAGCAAACAGGTCAGATTTGGGGGGGGGGGGAGGGAGAGATAACACTCATCATGACTTTTCTGTTGTGTAGTCACAGAGTCCATAGAGGAGATAAAGCTGAGTCTATCTAATGAGTATATTTTACCAATAGCCCCTTCCTCCCCCCAGTCCTATTTTTCATTTTCATGAAATGACAATCAGGCTATCCATTAACTCTATTTGGTATAATATTGAGCACAAAACCAGGAAAGCCCCTGCATCCCAATAAATTATTATGAGCAAATCTCATAACTTTACCCCCCCCCCCAAAGAAGAAGAAGAAGAAGAAGAAGAAGAAAAAGAAGAAGAAGAAGAAGAAGAATAAGAAGAAGAAGAAGAGGAGGAGGAGGAGGAGGAGGAGGAGGAGGAGGAGGAAACTTGTGTAACATTGGAATGGTTTTATGGCCTGGCCGAATGATGGATGATAGCATTCCAGCAAGATAAACTCTGATAAAATAATCTGCTGATATTTAAGGCTTGGAAATTTATTATCTAAAGGCTGCAGTAAAAAAATGATTTTATAATTTCCTTCATTTAAGAGATTTTAGTAATAAAAATGAATTTCGAGAGTAACGGGTTATGAGTGTGAACCCTGAGCACTGCCCTGCCATAAATTCTGATGAAGGGTGGGGAGAAAGAAGCCAGGAGGAATGCAAACAAATGCTTTTCTGCCATCTTCATGGGCTGCTCAGGTTGCCACGGGGTTGATTCATGCAGGAGCCCATGGATGGGGCTTTGCAGCAGAAACATCAGCAGGGCCCCGTGGACAACTGAGGCATGTAACCAGGGCTAGTTGAATGGAGCCCACACGTGACTTCTGTGCCAACTCTGCTAGCTGCCAGCTCATGTTCTTCAAAGTGCTCGTCATTTTTAATGATGATGATGATGATGATGATGATGATGATGATGATGATGATGATGATGAAAGCTTCATTCACAGACTGTGCTTTATACAAAGTGAAAAGAATGGTCCCTGGCAAGAGAGGCTTTTCATTCATTCATTCATTCATTCATTCATTCATTCATGTCCAATCCTACCCAACTTTCCAGTGCCAATGCAGCCATGCCAACAGGGCATGTGCTGCATCCTGCACTGGGAGGGCAGCCATGGAGACCTTCTCAAAGTAAGAGAAGGCTTGGTCCCTCACCTTGGGACTGCCTTGGGGCTGCATTGATGCTAGAAAGTTGGATAGGAATGCACTGTAAGGTAGATAACAGCATATACAGATATACAATCTTCATCATAAACCAATTTTAAAATAAATATTACAATGATCTTAAGGGAGAGAAAAGAGGAAGGGGGAAATGGAGGCAGAGGGAAACAGAGGAAGATGATGGAATGCCTTCAGCTGCATATTTAAGCTTAGTTACTGAAACCTATGGGGTCTGGGGTCTTGTGCCAAGGCTTTCTGGAGAAGGAGTGGGCACTGGGTGGAGGAGTGCTGGGTAGAGTTCTAGGTTCCAAAATGAGCAAGTGTGAGACCAGAAATGCACCTTTAAGGCCCTGAGCTGTTGGGGCAATTTCCTCCCCATATGGTCTTATGAAGGCGCTTTTGTATGTTCCCCTCCTGGCTGGTTTTGCACGCAAGGAGGGGCAAGAACAGAGATGGTCTGCTGCCTTCAAGCTCTCCTGATCAGCTTCCCAGGAGCACTTGGCTGGGCACTATCGAAAATGGAATGCTGAGTCCGTGACCTCAGACTCAGCAGAGCTTACTGTTTCTGCTCTCTGCCTGCTCACCGTCTCCATTTCTAGCCAGGGACCCAGCAAATGGCACTGCTGCTTGGTCTAATCAGACCAGCCCTGGGCCAAATGGTCTGGTTGCACACCTGGGAACTTTGCTTGGAGGAGGAGGAGATGTTAGGAAGAGTCTTCTCCTAGCTTAAGACTGTGCAAAAAATGCTCCCACGGGGTGCAGCAGATGTGACCAGGAAGAGAGTAGGTGGCAGGAGCCCCCACCCCTTTCATTTACAGAAGTTAGTCTTGGCTGCTGGGATAGTTCTGTCCATGCAGGAGAAGCAGGCACTAGTTTTAGGATTATTTAAGGAGCAGTGTACAGTGTTAATTTCTGCAAATATTTTTAACACGTTTATCTGGGTTGGGATACCAAGGCTACACAAACGCACACCCTGGAGACATCTCTCCCCTTCCCCTTCTCCCCCAAGTAATAGAAAATATTTGAGAAAAGCTTTTTTGTATTCTGTCCATCGTTGCTTGTTGAGCAACACTTGCATCTTGCCAGACGGGGTACAAAGCACTAAGTCTTGCAGGGAGCCTCACTGCAGTGTAGAAGGGGTCCCTTCCCCTCCACTTCGGAGCAATTCTGGGCGGGGGGCTTGAGTAAAACAGAGGCGTAGGGCTCCGAAGGGGAGAGGGAGGGGTCGCTTGCATGCTACTGTGAAGCGCCCTGCAAAATTTAGTGCTTTGCATGCCTTCTGGTTCATTAAATTTTTCTCCCATACACCTGGATATTGAATGCTTATCAGTTGTTACCCTCCACCCCTTTTTAAATAAGAGGTTAACCTCACAAGATACATGCAAAGAAAGAAAGAAAGAAAGAAAGAAAGAAAGAAAGAAAGAAAGAAAGAAAGAAAGAAAGAAAGAAAGAAAGAAAGAAAGAAAGAAAGAAAGAATCTAAGCAGAAACCCCTATCCAAGAAGGAGGAAGGAGCAAATCTATCACTCTCGGATAATCCTCCAAAATCCTGGCTTCATATTGCCAGTCCCAAATCCTCAAAGATGAACTCCTTTGACCTCCTAATTTAATTGAACATTGTCCTGCTCACTGTAGAATTCACTCATTCACCTTGAAGCTGAACTGAATTTCCTTCCTAAGATAGGGCTAATTAAACTCCTCCTTAGATATTTCACCAAACTTCTCCATTCCCCCTCTCTCCGTTGCTTTATTTATAAATGCAGTTATTTAAGGGAAGGGCCACGGCTTCATAGTGCAGGGCCTGCTTTGCCTGCAGAAAATCTCGTATTCAATCACTGGCAACTCACAAGAATTTCAGGTTGCGCAGCTAAGAAAGCCTTTGGAGAGCCCCTGCCAGTCAACGGCAGGTGGTCTTTTCAGTGGTGGACTTACCAGCATCCACTGCTGAGCACCGCCAGATGGGTGGAGGGACCTGATAGTCTTGCCAGAGGACATCAGAAGGCAGGGGCAGAAGCTCCAAGGCTGCTGCTGGTGAGATGACAACATTCTCAGTCGCTGCCACTGGGCCACTATCTCCTCTGCCACATGCCTGCAGAGTACACTATAGCATTGCTGCTGAACTGTGGCAGCCTCCAGCAAAGATGGCAAGACCCTTGTCTTCTATTCAGTGGTGCCCACCGTGGAAGATGCTAATCCACCAGGACTTTGCCACATGAGTTGCAACACTATCAGCTGGAAGAAACAGCAGAGGGCTCCATTTAATTACTTAGTATATTTATGCCTGGCCTCATCCAAGACTGTTTTTCGAAGGACCATGCAGATAAAAAAAATCTGCATTGGACTTAGACCTGGAAAATTCAGGTTCAGTTTTCTGCTCAGCCACAAAGCTTCCCAGGTGACCTTGGACCAGTTCCTATCCCTCAGCATCACCTACCTCACAGGATTGTTGATGTGAGGACTAAAGGAAGGAAGGAAGGAAGGAAGGAAGGAAGGAAGGAAGGAAGGAAGGAAGGAAGGAAGGAAGGAAGGATGTATGTTACCCTGAACTCCTTGGAGGAAGGGCAGTGTAAAAATGAGAAAAATAAACAAATATAAAGCGACACGTGAAATGGTAAATGACAAAAAAAGCCTGTTAAAAACAATTACCCACAGAGTAAATACTTTAATCAATGTGTGCAGAAACAGATTAAAAAATAATATATTGGAAACCCCGTTTATTTGTAGCCAGCCTTCCCAGGAAGCTGCACAGCCATGTAACTTGAAACAATGCCCTGGGCAGCTCACTACTCTATGGCTGCAGAGCTTGGCAATGATAAAGTTGAGTGCCCTGTATGTTGATAGCCGTGTCCGCTCACCCACCATTGCACCCTGTTCTCTTGTTGGCATCCTTCAGTCTCGGAAGACTATGGTATTGCGCTCTGAATAGCGGTTCTGGAACAGAGTGTCCTCTCCAGTGTGCGAAGCCTGGGTAAAGTAGATATGGAGGATAGACTGTTTCCCATGCAGCAAATCCCCCCCCCCTCCACGTCGCTGAAATGGTCCAATGGAAAGGCAGAAGCCAATACGGTTGGTTCCAGCGACATCACAGGAGTTGCCAGAACGTGACTGTGTTCAGCCATGAACTGCCTCAGGGACTCCGGCTCCGGATTTTGCCTCGAGGTTGACTCCTGAAGCCTTTTCCATAACTGGATGTAGCCACAAGGCAGTGGAGGTTTGGGATCAGAGTTTTCCTTCTCTCAGATGAGCTGCCTTCCCAGGCTAACGAGTCCCATCTACCTGGTGGCTGTTTAGTCGCCTCTTACGACAAGTACAGCCAAACTGAGGGCCTATTCTTATCCCCAGCCCTCAGGGGAATGTGCAGTCAGCTGAAAACACAGAGAGGCAACTTTGCCTGTAGCAGCAATAAAATAGTGGAGATGGGCAAATCCTGCACCCAGCAATAGATCAGAGTGCCTCAGAAATCAGTCCAGCTATTTCCAAAAACACCTCCGGTTAAGAAATCTCACCTCCAACATAGGCCAAGGCCCAAGCCCACACGTTCAGGTCTGACGAGCAAAACGTTTATTAATTTTATGTATTTAAAAGATTTATACCCCGCCTTTCCTATGCCAGAGCATATGTCCAAGGCAGCATATGTATGTTACCAAGGATGATAATGATAAGTGAGATTGTTATCAGTCAGTCTTCCCGAGGAGGCACTGCAGGCAGGAGGGGATTTGTAAGCCTCCCAGTTAAGTCTCTGATGCTCTCAAGCATCTCCGGAGTGTCACTTCCCCACTCCCATGGGGTATGTGATCTTTAATCTTTTGTGCTCCCTGGGGAAAAAAAAACAAAAACGACGAACTGAGACATAGAATGGAATGGAAATTTCCACAGAATGGAAAAATGAAATGAGACATCAAAAAAGACAGATCCCATACATCGAGGGCAAGGGAAGGGCAATTCCGAGCATACTTCAGAGTATTCAGGCCTTATGGATTAAACCTGGAAGTGTTGTCTTGCCACCAATGAATCTACCCTACTGCTAATTCACTCTACAGTCACATTTATTTATTTTATTTTTTCCCCACATATTCCTGGGTAATAGTGCTTGAGACGGAGAGGGCAATCTCTCCAAAGTTTGTTGTTTCCAAGCTTTATGGGGGGAAAACGTGAACCAACCCAAGCGTTTTCTGAGAATTCTCTGGGGGGGAAAAAAATTATGGGATGAGCTGGGGAGGGGACTCATCCATCACTTGTTGGAGCCACAAATGAATTTCTGCTTAAGGCACACTGATCTCTATGGTCTTCGCCTCTTGTGATGTCACTTCTGGTATTTGGGAGACTCTTCTGAGTTTTGCATCTCTATTTCTAAGGCAACTATCTGTAGCAACAGTTTGTCTGTCCCTCATTGCTACAGACAGTCGCCCTAGAAACAGAGCCACAGAACCTGGAAGTTTTTCCAATTATTTTCAACCACTGTTCTCCAAACTCCTGCGGCACACCTGTGGAGCTTTCATGGCAGGCAGATTGAAAATTGCTGGTATATACCAATGCAGGCTAAGAACATGCTAGCACACTTCTTGCCCTTTGGTATATCGCCTTATCTTTTCATGTTTGACCTTATCAATAAGTGCCGAAAGGGGGGGATCCCAGTAAGCTTCTTTCTGATTGGCTGCTTTCAAAACAAGCACCCTATTCCCTTTATTTCAAGAGGCAGCTCCAAAGAGGGAGCGCCCATCCCCTTGATAAATACAACAGGTTGCAATCAGTAATATTGTATTTATTATGGAATCAATTTCTACCTGTTAGCGGTCCATAGTAATTGCATGACGGATAGAGACAGGCGGCTACCCATGAGTGGCAGCAGGAAAAGCAGAGAGCAGACATTTTATTTAAGGAAATAGCAGTGAAACTGGTTCTAATAAATAACCCAGCCAAGTTGACTTAAGCACTATAATGCCAGTGTCTGTGATAAGCAATGGAAACATTAATATCAAATGCTTCACCATAAACGAGTACGATGGAGTTGAGGATGATGTATTGTGCCTCCGTGGTCTATAGCGTGGCATGCTTTTAAAATGATGCTTATAATCATGATTGTTTTTGGGTAACGGTAGGGAGCAGGCGAAAGAAAAAGAAGGATGGAGCAACAACATTTCTTATCTGCTAAAAACTAACAACAGCAGGGCTCTCTGATAAGTCCCTGCCTCTGGGCCTCCCCGCAGCTCAGCTCCGATTCAGGAGGGCTCCTACTCTCCGGACTGGCGCACGCGGCAGAAGGCGGGGCTGAGCTTAGGAAAGAGATGACCCAGATGCATAGCTTAGGTCAGATTGCAGCATGTTTGGCTCAGGATTCTTTATTTTGCTTTCCGAAACAAACACGTGTCCTGCTTTTTCTTATCAAAGCCCTCCCAAAGTGATGACAGATCACCTTATTAAAACCGCCAAGCAACACAACAAAAACGAAACAGCTAAATACGGCAATAGAACAGCTGGAAATGTCAATGACAATAACATCTAGCTGAAGGGGAGGGGGAACCTCCTGTGTATCTAGCAATGCCTTCTGCAGTCAAGAGTTAAATGTACAAACCCTTGGGGGCAAACCTCCTGTCAGCACACTCCTGCCCACCTCAATGCATTTGCTGGGTGTCGAGAGGAAGAGTGCAGAGTGCCTGCATAGGGTTAGTGTCAGGTGACTGGACTTTTTGTGACCCAAGGAGACCTATCAGGTGCTCGGCCCAGAATATGTCTTGAAGTGAAGGCCAAACAGGATGAAATGGGTGCTGTGCCTCACCTCTGAACACTCATCCAGAAATAATTCTGTAGCACCTTTGCATTTCCCTGCATCTGGCTAGCCATGATCTGGAAGAATATGGTAGACCAGGTGGACCTTTGGTCTGAACCGGTAGGACTGTTCTCATGCTGGGATAATGGGGAAGGTGTCTTGATAAGCATTGCTGTTGCCACAACCCTAAGCAGCCCCTCCCACTCGCCATCAGAGCCATTCTGGACAGCAATACTGCTGCATCGCTACCCAGACTGGCTCTGAGGACGAGTGAGAGGTACTGCTTACACAACACATAGTGGCTCTTGCATTACTTACCATGCCCCCTGTATCTACACTACTGTGCACAGCAACTCTTGAGGGGGTTCGTGGCTTTGCCCTCTCTGAGTCACTGTTCTCGCTGACCAGGTGCTCTGTTCCAGTGATACCAAGTAGAAGGCCCAAGTAGAAGACAGAAGAGGAGAACAGACTGCTTCAGAAGCTTCAAACAAAGGGTGATGTGCCAGGAAATAAACTAATTCTAACCTGACAAAACAGAGTGCCTTTTATCTGATCATCATTACCCGTATTCCCCAGCTGCAATGAAATGCAATTATAAATTTGAACGGAACAGATGCATTATACGGAAATGCTTTAAAAAATTATTAGGAACAGCTTTTGAATTAGTGGTAAAAAAAAGTGATACCTGCAGCCTGGCCTGTTTTCTGTGAGCATCGGGATGAGGAAGCGGAGAGGGGAGCGTTAGAAGTTTCCTTTGTTTGAATGTGTTTGTGATGTGCGCACCTCCATCTGTTTGATGGTCTGCTGAAACTGCTGCCTCTCAATCAGGTATTGGCTCTGCTGCTGCGTGACTTGAAAAACAGTCATGGATACCCAAGTCTCGGTGTAAGAAAAAGTTTCCCTACTCCATTTCCACGAGCCAAAACAGACAAGCTGGTGGGAGATCCGTGACTGGCTCTCTTGTAGCTTTCCTTTCCATTTAAGGCAAATGTGGCTGCAGAGAAAGCACACTTCAGATTTGGGTGACAACACTGGGCCCAGTTCAGATTTGGGCAGCGGCACCTGTCCCACTATCCCCCAGGTTACTATTTTCCTGTTGGGATTTACTGGTCCAAACTGCAGAACAAAAGAGTCAGGAAGGATCAGGAAAACAGCACATGGAAAGGGTGACATCCCCCACAAGCCCAGTGTCAAAATTTCATTCTCCCCAGAGGCTGCGTTTACTCTTTTGAAGAACCATGGGAAACCCCATCCCCAGTCCAAGCAACCATGATGTCTTTCTGGACCACCCAGCCTGGGTGGGCTTCAGGGGCTACCACACTCTCAGCCAGGTGTGAGAAGAATGGAAGGACTCATTTAGAACCAGGTATAAGTCATCAAGGGCCATCAAGTCACAATACTAAAAAAAAAAAAATTATTTTGGCAACATATGATTTGGGAGATAATAATAATAATAATAATAATAATAATAATAATAATAATAATAATAATAAAGGTATTTGCTGTCAACCTTCAGTCTCAAAAGACTATGGTATAAGCCTACAGCACCCGGTATTCCTAGGCGGTCTCCCATGCAAGTACTAACCAGGCCTGACCCTGCTTAGCTTCCGAGATCATGGTAGAAGCTTACAGCACCCGGTATTCCCAGGCGGTCTCCCATCCAAGTACTAACCAGGCCTGACCCTGCTTAGCTTCCGAGATCATGGTATAAGCCTACAGCACCCGGTATTCCCAGGCGGTCTCCCATCCAAGTACTAACCAGGCCTGACCCTGCTTAGCTTCCAAGATCAGACAAGATCAAGCATGTGCAGGGTAACAGTTGTTATTCTTGGTCATCAGATTTCTCCTCAGACTTTATTCAAGGCGGTTTTACATAGGCAGGCTATTTAAAACCCCGTGGGGATTTTTTACAATTGAAAGGAGGTTCTATCTTTCAAGAACCACAACATTTCAGATGTTTCTTTCTGATCTGGTTTCACATTCTGGCCTCCATCCTCCCATGCTCAGAGCAGATGCAATAACTTGGCTCAGCTTGTGAGCTGCTTCAAGGCCGCACGGTGCCGATGGCCTCAAACTGGCGACCTGCAGATGTTATCTTCAGGCAAACGGTAGCTCTATCCTCTAGACCAGACCTCCTGCCCAGACCAGACCTCCTGCCCATACATACATAAGGAAAGTGCTGTGGTTCATTTATTGACCTTCATTTATTGACATTCTTGCTTCAACAGTCCATGCACAAGAAGGTACTGTGGGGTAAGTGATGGCTCAGTAAAACCACCATGTTGAGAACTAGTCTATCTCAATAAATAGCTGCTGGGGAGGGGGCTGTAGGACTGTCTCTTTCAGGTCTGTTGGTGGACTTCCTGGCTGCATCTAGCTGACCACTGTGAGAAGCAAGAGAACAGACCAGATGTAGCTTGACTAACAATCTCCTTCTGCATCCAGTGGTTAGCTAAGGGGGGCAGAGGGTTCATTGTCCCAGGTACCATGCCTTGAGGGGTGCCAACCCCAGTGGTGAATCCTGAGGTAGGCCTCCTTTCTGAGGCCTCCAGGAGGCCTCTAAGGCCAATGCATGAAAACTGGAAGTGACTTTTGGAAGCACACCCGAGGTGTGGCCTCTTTAGGCCTTAGAAGGCCTCAGAAGACCTTCTGAGGTCCAATGGGTGTATGAGGGACATGGGCATGCCAAGAATGTATGTGCCCCTGTGCACCAGAGGCCCTAGCAATGCCTCTATGTGAAGTGTTAGCATGCCAAGAATCCCTACTGTGGCTCTATGTTGTGACGGAACTTGCACCCAACTGAGAGGTGGTGCTGAACACTTGTGTGTGCTTCTTTGACAAGCCCAGCATCTCCTTTAGATTGGGTACTAAGCAAATGGTATGGTGGCCATGCGCGTTCCCCAAGAAAATCCAGATTGCCCATTACTCTTACTAGTTGACATTCCAAGCCAAACGAGTGTGTAGAGGTGACCCAGAGAATAATTATCCCTTCTCAACGAGCCCACAATGCAGCCAGAATTACCTGTAAACTCTGCCCGGCTGGTGGTTGTGGATTTGGAGAGGAAACCGGAGTGCAACATGATGTAAACCTTTGTGTCAGAATTACCAGGGTACACAGATTTGCTTTTAAGCCTGGCCTGTTAGGGGTCTTTGGAGTTAGGGCAGAGACACTCCCGGAGGAATTATTAGCCGGCATCACATCCTCCAACCTTCCTCTTGATTGACTCGGGAACCAGGGCCTTAGAGCAAAAAAGCAGCATTTCTCATCTGCTGATTTTCCCCTTGCCATTACGGGGTTGAGGGCACCAGGCCTTGTGCAGCGTCTCACTGCCTAATAATAGATGGTTCTGTGTACAGGCGAGCAGGATCCAATTATTCACAAGGGGGGAAAAGGAGTGAGACAGAAGAGGAGGGAGGAAGGGGAGGAAGAGAAAGTTGCTGTGTTCATTACAGCTTGGCCTTAAGAAAATGTGCCCGTCAATCCATCAGGAATGAATTTTGTTCTCTAATATTAATGTTTAAGGCGATGCTCTTCTGGTGTATTGATTCTCCATAGGCAGGAGGAGGCTGGGAAGGAAACAATTTTCAAAATGTAGTTTTCAGTTTCTTTAATATTGTAGTTCATCTTATGGCAGAAAATGGCTTTTTGCCTTCTGCCCATTATATGTGTGTGTGTGTTTGTGTGTGTGTGTCTGTAAGGGAGAGAGAGAGACTGACAAAAGCAGAAAGACTGGGAATGAATTGGAAAGACAGTTAAGTATCTTCTATAATAATCCTCCACATAGCTGAAGCCTGCCTGGCCTGAATCAGACAATACTTTGGCCTGACACGAAGGCAAGGAGGTCTACGCCTGACCCCCCTCTCCCATGCACTGCTGCCCTGCTTCTGCTATCCCATATGGGGCTAATGTTTGAAATGCTGTCAATAAACAACAACAACAGTTGGCAACCTTCAGTCTCGAAAGATCATGGTCTAAGCCTACAGCACCCGGTATTCCCAGGCGGTCTCCCATCCAAGTACTAACCAGGCCTGACCCTGCTTAGCTTACGAGATCAGACGAGATCGGGCATGTGCAGGGTAACAGTTGCTGCCTACAACAACAACAACAACAACACCACCAATGGTGACGACTATAGCAACAACGACAACAATTTTTGGCTTCTCCTTCTTCATCACCATCTCCTCCTCTTTCTTGCTATTCAGAAGGTCCCAAATCAATAGCATTTTGATGCTTACCTAATAAGTAGTTTGGCATCTCCCAGTGCCACACTTTTGGCCCAGATATGTAGAAGAGCAATATACCATATTCACATGCACCACCGACTTGGTGGTGATAAATGACACTCTGCTCATGCTCAGAGGTTCTGCCCCTTCCATTGATGCATCAGAGAAGGAAAAAAATCAGAGAGGGGATTTGGAGCTCAAATTACATATTTCTGTTTTAAAAGAAACACACACTGTAGGTTAAGGTGGTAAAATCTATCTATCTATCTATCTATCTATCTATCTATCTATCTATCTATCTATCTATCTATCTATCTATTTTAGTTCCGCTTTGACGTTGTCCTTTAAAGTGATATTTCCCATGGTAGTGGGGACTTATCAGAAGGATGCCTTTGTTTCATTTAGTATAGCAAGAAACACAGTAAATAACTGTAATATCAAATATGTGGTTAACTGCGGGAGTGATCAATCTTACATTGGAAAAAAAGAAACACAATAACTCACATTTCATCAAAATTATGATAAATCAAAAATTCTGGTATTTGCCAAAACTTGAAAGCTTTTTAAGTGGAAATTCAATGACATGTGCGTGTGAGCTAAGAGAAGTTGAATCACTAGCCCACGTAATTTTGTATTGAACATACATTGAATATAATATTGAATGTATTGAATACTATTGAACATGTATTGAATATACTATTGAACATTTTAAATATCTGGGTATACACTTTTCATATAACCATTCTTGGGTCAGCCATCGAAAGATGACTCACGGCAAAAAAAAACAACTTCAGGCCATTATCCACTTTTTTTTATAATAAAGGCAACTCTTGCGTACCTGCAGCGCTCCAAGTGTTCAAAGCCAAAATCATTTCCCAAGTTCTATATGGAGTTCCCATATGGATAAGTGCCTGGGACCACTCGGTTGAACAGTTGCAAGCAACATTCCTGAGAAAAATTTCAGGTCTCCCAAGGTGTGTACCATATGCCGCTCTGTGTCTCGAGACAGGCCAACTCCAGATTGAGACCTGGGCATGACTGAGAACCTTTAAGTTCTGGTTTAGAGTCTGTTATAATGGGGAACAGAACAGTTTACTTCACTGTCTCTTGGAAGACAGGTCCCCAATAGTGGGCTCCTCTAACCTTGAAAAAAAAAAAAATCAGAATGATGGGTTATTGAATTTGATTCCCTGGGATCCTTACCCCAGATGGAAGCCTACCGGGTTATCAGGAGAAGGCTACTAGATATTCAGTGGCAGAGCATGCTAAGTGCAGCGAACAAGACTTGTTCGCCATTGAATAACCAGATCTCATTTATGGCCAGTCAGCCTGCAAGGTACCTATATCTCCTTGAATCTCTGCAGAAACGAAGGGCTTTCTCTTTGGCAAGATGCAATGTTATGCCTTTGGCTGTAACGATCGGAAGAGATATATAACGGGATCGGAATCCCTTATAACGAAAGACGTTGTGCGTGTGAGCTAAGAGAAGTTGAAGCACTAGCCCACGTAATTTTGTATTGCCCACCGCACTCCGAAGCTTGTTTAAAATTTCTAGACCTGCTGTTGCATTTAAAGAAAAAGTACGATGGCCACAAGAACAAGATCCTAAAGTATATCTCGTCAGTTAATGCTCCAGACTCAGTAGAAAAGGTAGCTACTTTTTGGGAGTCAGTGTTGAAGAGCAGCATGTCAAGATCTGGAACATATGGGGTTAGCTAATTACTATCATTTTGATTTGCACCTGTGCCTGTAAGTAAGGAATAACTCACATTCCCAGTTCAGTAAAATTATAAAGGTCATCATTTAAAAGCAATTCTTTGCATTTATGCAGCACTTTAGAATCTTCACGGTGTTCTGTGGGTATCCTTGTACTGCATGCCTGCCAGTAACTCTCTGCAAGGAGGGGCAGTATTATTACCCAGATACTCTGATGTAAGTTGTTTCAAGAATTCAGGGGCTTTCTGATGGGCAGTTCAGCCCCTTAGCAACTACACCCCAAAAACTTGTGGCCGTCAGGCTTTCCATAAAATTTGGGACAAGCAACTTCTGGCTGCCAAAGCTGAAGCTGTGCCATGGCCATTGCACTGAGCAGTAGCATAGCCAGAGGGGGTGCAAAGCACTAGGTTTTACAGGGAGCCTCCCTGCAGCATGCAAGTGCCCCCCCTTCGGAGCCATTCTGGATAGGGGAACCAAAACGGAGCCATTCACCTGCCTGACTCCCTGCATTCCATTTTGCTCCCCTGCCCAGTATGACTCCAAAGGGGAGGGGGCCACTTGCGCACTTTGGGGAGGCTCCCTGCCAGACTTTGCATCCCCTCTAGCTACACTACTGGAACTGAGCATCAAGACACAGAGGAGCTTGCCCATTTGCCCGATCCACATTTATTTATACACCTAAGGTCTCAGAACACAGCCTTCCATAAAACAGTGTGATTAAAACTGGGGTAGCTGACAGACAGCTGTCTTCCTCAGCCAATAAAAAGACTGAGGTGATAAAAACGGAATATACCATGTTTATAAACTCTAGTAAAACTAGATCTAAATGACATCTTTTTGTAACAGAGAGAGCAAGAGAAGGCTATTTATAAACTTTGTTTCCGCACTCAATAAAAGGCTGAAGGCTAAAAGCGTGAAAAGCCTTCTGGAGAATGAACCACGCCAAACATAACTGAAGTGCCTTTAAGGGGCAAGGCCCCCCAGATCTCGAGGCTGGTTCCCAGATCTCTGCCGGCGGCAGAGAGGTCCTCTGGGATGGCATTCTGGGGACTTCACATGCAAGTCGTCAGGCCAAGAATCCTTGCTTCCTAAAAAAGTTTTGGAAAATAAAAGAACTGCACCCCTGGCTACCCCTGGTTATACAATGCATTAAAGGAAATTATGTGCAAGTAATGACACAGGGTTACAGGGGGCACTGGATGAGAAAAGGAAGGTTCTGTGGGAGCCACCATTTTTACTGTGGAATGTTGTGGGAACGAGATGTATTGGCAGGCAGAGAAAATACTTCTAGCAGGAGACAGATGCTTGAGGTTTTCTCCAACATAAATACAGAAGTTTTTCTCTGAACATTTAATGTTTGAAACTGGGAGCTTGAGGAGGGCTAGGTTCACATAACTGCCTCCATTCCCCCTTTTCTCTGCCACCTACTTTGTGATCAGCATGGTGGTGGTGATCACTTATTTATTTACTTGAACCATTTATCTCCTGACTTTCCATCCTTACCGGAGCTCAAGGCGACTTACATAAATATATATTTTTAAAGCAATAAAAGCAATAAAGAAATCAGCACAATTACTACTGTACAATAAAAAGCAGCCATAGCCAAAAATCCCATATTAAAAGCAAGGCAAAATAGAAAAGTCTTTAAGACCCCTCTAGTGGGCAAGTTAGGAGGGGGTCATCCTAAGTTTCAGGGAGAGCAAATTCCACATGCCAGGTGCCACAAAAGATAAAGCCCTGTCAAAGATCACTAGAAGATGATCAAAAGATGATGTTGACCTCACAGGATGGTACACATGGAAGGAGATTGGTACCCAGGTCGATGGCATCTGGGTCTTAAACCACTGAGGGCTTCATCAGAAATGTGAACTGTGTCTGGAATGAGAGATGAATGATGAGGGCATTGACATGGTCACCACCTCTGTTTCCAATAAAGAGTCTTGTGGCTGCATTCTGTACTAGTTGTTGCTTCCAGGCAGTCTTCAAAGGCCAACCCCCCCCCCCCCCGCTTAGTCCTCTGTGGGTTGCCCTCAAAGACTATCTCAAACTTCAATTAGTACAGAACGTGGCTGCCTGGTGACTCACTGGTGTCACAGGTTGGTACCACATCCTGTTGTATGATGTGCACTGGCTGCCAGTACAGTTCCAGGCAGAATTCAAAATGCCAGTTTTGTCCTATAAAATGGACCAGGGATGCAAGTCCCTGATGTTACCAGCAGTGCTTTCTAAAATACATGTGACATGTGCACATGGGGAGAAAACAATAGTATGCAAGGACCCAGTGTGATGGCTCAGCTGTATAAAGGCCAAATCCTATCCAAATTTCCAGCACTGGTGTAGCCCTGCCAATGGGGTGTGCACAGCATCCTGTGGTGGGAGGGTAGTTATGTAGGCCACCACAAGGTAAGGGAACATTTGTTCCCTTGCCTCAGGGCTGCATTGCAGCTGCACTGGCACTGGAAATTTGGATAGGATTGGGCCCTAAGTCAGCAGCAAAAGGAAAACAGAGATGAGGCTGAAGGTGCACCAAAGTTTTGAGCAAAACTGCTCAAAAGCAAAAAGGGGGATCAGACCAACAGAGTCTGATCCCATTCAAGCACTATGCCAGAAGAACTTGTTTTCTGCTGGTTCGTATTGGCAACCTTCAGCCTTGGAAGACTCTGGTATCGCGCTCTGAAAGGTGGTTCTGGCACAGCGTCTAGTGTGGCTGAAAAGGCCGATTCGGGAGTGACAATCCCTCCCACACCGGGAGCAAGTGCAGTCTGTCCCTGGTCTGTCTCTCTGGCTGTGGGCCTTCCTTCTTTGCCTCTTTGCCTCAGACTCTTGGCCAAGTGTCTCTTCAAACTGGGAAAGGCCATGCTGCACAGCCTGCCTCCAAGCGGGCCGCTCAGAGGCCAGGGTTTCCCACTTGTTGAGGTCCACTCCTAAGGCCTTCAGATCCCTCTTGCAGATGTCCTTGTATCACAGCTGTGGTCTACCTGTAGGGCGCTTTCCTTGCATGAGTTCTCCATAGAGGAGATCCTTTGGGATCCGGCCATCATCCATTCTCACGACATAACCGAGCCAATGCAGGCGTCTCTGTTTCAGCAGTGCATTGTATTGGCAAACTTCAGTCTTGAAAGACTATGGTATCGCGCTCTGAAAGGTGGTTCTGGCACAGCGTCTAGTGTGGCTGAAAAGGCCAATCCGGGAGTGACAATCCCTTCCACACCGGGAGCAAGTGCAGTCTGTCCCTGGTCTGTCTCCCTGGCTATGGGCCTTCCTTCTTTGCCTCTTAGCCTCAGACTGTTGGCAAAGTGTCTCTTCAAACTGGGAAAGGCCATGCTGCACAGCCTGCCTCCAAGCGGGCCGCTCAGAGGCCAGGGTTTCCCACTTGTTGAAGTCCATCCCTAAGGCCTTCAGATCCCTCTTGCAGATGTCCTTGTATCGCAGCTGTGGTCTACCTGTAGGGCGCTTTCCTTGCACGAGTTCTCCATAGAGGAGATCCTTTGGGATCCGGCCATCATCCATTCTCACGACATGACCAAGCCAACGCAGGCGTCTCTGTTTCAGCAGTGAATACATGCTAGGGATTCCAGCACGTTCCAGGACTGTGTTGTTTGGAACTTTGTCCTGCCAGGTGATGCCAAGGATGAGGCAGCGCATGTGGAAAGCGCTCAGTTTCCTCTCCTGTTGTGAGCGAAGAGTCCATGACTCGCTGCAGTACAGAAGTGTACTCAGGACGCAAGCTCTGTAGACCTGGATCTTGGTATGTTCCGTCAGCTTCTTGTTGGACCAGACTCTTTTTGTGAGTCTGGAAAACGTGGTAGCTGCTTTACCGATGCGCTTGTTTAGCTCAGTATCGAGAGAATGAGTGTCGGAGATCGTTGAGCCAAGGTACACAAAGTCATGGACAACCTCCAGTTCATGCTCAGAGATTGTAATGCAGGGAGGTGAGTCCACATCCTGAACCATGACCTGTGTTTTCTTCAGGCTGATTGTCAGTCTAAAATCTTGGCAGGCCTTGCTAAAACGATCCATGAGCTGCTGGAGATCTTTGGCAGAGTGGGTAGTGACAGCTGCATCGTCGGCAAAGAGGAAGTCACGCAGACATTTCAGCTGGACTTTGGATTTTGCTCTCAGTCTGGAGAGGTTGAAGAGCTTTCCGTCTGATCTGGTCCGGAGATAGATGCCTTCTGTTGCAGTTCCAAAGGCCTGCTTCAGCAGGACAGCGAAGAAAATCCCAAACAAGGTTGGTGCAAGAACACAGCCCTGCTTCACTCCGCTTCGGACGTCAAAGGGGTCTGATGTGGAGCCATCGAAGACAACAGTGCCCTTCATGTCCTTGTGGAAAGATCTGATGATGCTGAGGAGCCTGGGTGGACATCCAATCTTGGGGAGAATCTTGAAGAGGCCGTCTCTGCTGACCAGGTCGAAAGCCTTTGTGAGATCTATGAAGGCTATAAAGAGTGGCTGTCGTTGTTCCCTGCATTTCTCCTGCAGTTGTCTAAGGGAGAATACCATATCAGTGGTGGACCTGTTGGCTCGGAATCCACACTGCGATTCTGGATAGACGCTCTCTGCAAGTACCTGGAGCCTCTTTAGTACAACTCGGGCAAACAGCTTTCCTACAACGCTAAGGAGAGAGATGCCGCGGTAGTTGTTGCAGTCACCCCTGTCACCTTTGTTCTTGTACAGCGTGATGATGTTTGCATCCCTCATGTCTTGAGGTACTCCACCTTCTCTCCAGCAGACACAGAGGATTTCATGCAGCTCAGTGACGATGATCTCTTTGCAGCATTTTAGGACTTCAGCAGGGATGCTGTCTTTTCCAAGTGCCTTGCCAAAGGCAAGGGAGTCCAGGGCCACGTGAAGTTCTTCTAGGGTTGGTTCACTGTCAAGCTCTTCCAGCACAGGCAGGCACTCAATGTTGTTCAGCGCTTCTTCGGTGACTACATTTTCTCTGGAATATAGCTCAGAGTAGTGCTGCACCCAGCGTTCCATCTGCTGCGCCCGATCCTGGATGACCTCGCCTGTGGCAGACTTCAGAGGGGCAATTTTCTTCTGTGTTGGACCTAGGGCCTGCTTGATACCATCATACATCCCCTTGATGTTGCCCGTGTCAGCTGCTATCTGTATCTCGGAACAGAGCTGGAGCCAGTAGTCGTTAGCACATCTCCTGGCAGTCTGTTGGACTTTGCTGCGAGCAGTTCGGAGGACCTGCAGGTTGCGCTCACTGGGACAGGCCTTGTATGCTGCTTGAGCTCTCCTCTTTTCCTCAATGACTGGTGTCAACTCCTCAGAGTGGGCTTCAAACCAGTCTGCCGCCTTGTTGGTCTTCTTGCCGAATATGGACAAGGCGGTGTTGTAAACGGTATTCTTGAAATGTTCCCATCTGTTGGATGCGTTTGCGTCGGCCGGGCCTGGAAGAGATTCCTCAAGCGCTTGTGCAAATTCCTCCACTTTTCTCTGATCCCGGGTCTTGCTGGTATCAATGCGAGGTCTTCCTTCCTTTTTCGTGTGATACAGTCGCTTTGTTTGCAGTTTCACTCTGCTGCACACCAGGGAGTGGTCAGTGTCGCAGGCAGCACCATGATAACTGCGTGTGATCTTGATGCTGGGAAGGCTGGAGCGTCTGGTGAGGATCAGGTCGAGCTGGTGCCAGTGCTTTGATCTTGGATGTCTCCAAGAGACTCTATGTTGGGGCTTTATGTTGAAGAACGTGTTGCTGACACAGAGACCGTGATGACAGCAAAACTCTAGCAGGCGTTGGCCATTTTCGTTCATCCTCCCAGTGCCAAACTGACCTAAGCAAGTGGGCCATGAACTGTTATCAGCACCAACTCTAGCATTGAAATCGGCGAGGATAAACAATGGCTCTTTTACAGGGATTTTCTTGACAGTGGTGGCCAGGTCATCATAGAATTTGTCTTTGGCTTCTGCTGGAGACGACAGAGTTGGTGCATAAGCACTGATGAGAGTGATAGGTCCTGCTGATGACTGGAGCTGCAGGGACAAAATTATTTCACTTCCCACAGTAGGTGGGATGATGGATTTCAGCAGGGTATTTCTGACCGCAAAGCCATCGCCATGTTCCCTGGTTTCGTTTGGTGGTTTTCCCTGCCAGAAAAATGAGAAATTTCTCTCCTTGACAGATCTCCTTGACAGATAGCAGTGCATACATGCTAGGGATTCCAGCACGTTCCAGGACTGTGTTGTTTGGAACTTTGTCCTGCCAGGTGATGCCGAGAATGCGCCGGAGGCAGCGCATGTGGAAAGCGTTCAGTTTCCTCTCCTGTTGTGAGTGGAGAGTCCATGACTCGCTGCAGTACAGAAGTGTACTCAGGACGCAAGCTCTGTAGACCTGGATCTTGGTATGTTCCGTCAGCTTCTTGTTGGACCAGACTCTCTTTGTGAGTCTGGAAAACGTGGTAGCTGCTTTACTGATGCGTTTGTTTAGCTCGGTTTGTTTAGCTCGGGAGAAAGAGTGTCGGAGATCGTTGAGCCAAGGTACACAAAGTCATGGACAACCTCCAGTTCATGCGCAGAGATTGTAATGCAGGGAGGTGAGTCCACATCCTGAACCATGACCTGTGTTTTCTTTAGGCTGATCGTCAGTCCAAAATCTTGGCAGGCCTGCTGGTTCATGCTGTTGCTAAAGCACTAGAAAGCGCTTTGCCACAGCCTGCCAGACCAGGAAAATCCAGTGCGGGGGTAGGGGGGGCAGGGAGGTGGTGAAATGGGGAGGAGATGGGTGGAGATGAGAGGATCAGGCCTGGGAAGGGAAGGGATCGGTGGCACCCGTATGCACTATACCCTAACTCCCTTCCAGAGACTGATCTGCCTGCATGGATCAACTCAGACTTGCACCAGTGATATCGTTGGTGCAGGTCCAGGTTCACCCACAATGGCTTCTGGGGTTGACCCTGGGGCGAGGTGACAAATGTCCCCTTCCCCTGAGATCTCCAGCAGCCAAAAATCCCCTGTGGGACTCGTGCCACTGGTGCTGGTATCGTTATATCGCAGCACAGGGATTGAGATAGAACTGAACTATAACTGAATTAGCTCACACATAGTTAATTTAGGCAGGGTAAATTTTACAGTTTTCACACCACAATGGAGCCCTATGGAAAGTGGTTAGAAGGAGGAGAAACAAGGGAAGGAGAAAGAACCTCCTTTAAAGCAGGGGGGGGGCCTCTGGATCGAACCCTAAGAAACAGGCTGTGAATGGAGGTGCTCATTTCTCCCACTGAGCAGACACTTGAAACCAATTGCCTAGGTGTCGGAAGGAGATCACCACTGGCAAATGAAATTCTCCTTTTTTGTGGCGTACTCGAGGAGCTATTTACGTGGATTTGAGCGGAAAGGAAGCTCAAGGTTGATCACTGACCTCCATAAAACATACAAAAAGAAGAAAAACAGGAAGAGTATTTTATATTTTTAATTTGTTTTTAAGCTGATGCACGCTGCCTTGGGTTTCTCCCAGGGAGAGAAAAAGGTTGGGGTACAAATATTTAAATATAAATATATTGATACATCATTCCCTATGCTTCAGATTAGAAAAAAAAATGGTGACTGGCAGGAGTCAATCTCTGGAAAGACCTACAAAGGTTATAGTACTGTTGCCGTCATCAGCCAGACAATTACAGTGTGAGAAAGAAAGAAAGAAAGAAAGAAAGAAAGAAAGAAAGAAAGAAAGAAAGAAAGAAAGAAAGAAAGAAAGAAAGAAAGAAAGAAAGAAAGAAAGAAAGAAAGAAAGAAAGAAAGAAAGGAAATTGACACCTAAGCTGCCATCATCAGTGTTTTTATTCCATTCACTCTAGACATTCCGATCAGCTTTAAATGTACGGTCCTTGCTTGAATCTTATATTTAAGAAGAGCCCAGTACTTAGAAACTGCTCATTTTATCACCATGGATGTAGCTGCCTCTCAGACCCATTCCCCATTAGGTGCAAATGGCCACACTTCATTCCTGGCTGCTCTCATTTGAACTTGGACGAGGAAACTCACAACCCTGAGTACCACGTAACCGAACCTTCAGGTTTTCTGCTTACCCCAAATTTCCCAAGGGGCAGTGCAAAGCAACTCTTTGGAATTTCAGGTTAATGCCAGCTGAGAGTTCATATAGGGTGAGGGATGCTCTGAGAGTCCCTCTATAGATGGCTGGTTCGATAAGGAGGAATCTGCTAACTCTTGCTGGGCCGAGAAACACATGATTCCCCTAAAATTATGTCCCTAAATTTATTGGCATGTCTTGTAGCACAGCAGTTCCCAAACTCCTCAGGAGAGTGGGAATCCGGGTATTGCAGGCTGCGAAAGCAAAAGTGATTTCCAATTGCTTTTTTTTTTTTTAACTGTAACAGAGGCTTGGGGAGTCCTGAGGAGGTCTCTGCAGGGCTCCCCACACCCCCTGAAGACCAGTGCGGTGATTTATAAGGTGAGAAACCCCCAACAGCAGCGCAATCCTGGGGATCACATTTCTGCCATTGAAGCTAAGCAGGGTCGGGCCTAGTTAGTACTTGGAGGGGAGACCGCCTGGGAATACCGGCTGCTGTAGGCTTATACCATAGTCTTTCGAGACTGAAGGTTGCCAACCAAACATTGTCCCTTCCCCGCAACAACTTACCCAGGTTATCACACTCCCAAGGAATTTGGGAACCGCTGTGCGACACTGTTACTGTATGTTCAAAACACGGCAATAAATTTTGGGACATTTCAGGAAAATCGTATGATTTTGGAGAAATGGGAAATTTAAAACATGCTTATGCATGCGTCAATTTTACATAGCAAAAAACCCAATTCTTATGCAGATGTAGGTCCCATTATAGTCAAAGTCCTATTGAATACAGTGGGACTTACTTCTGAGTAGGCATGCATAGGATTGGGCTGTAAGTTTTTTTTGGGAAAAAAAAACAAGTATATTATGCATGCTTAATTTTATAAAACAGGTAAAATACCAAATAAGATGATAGGCAGTGGTGTAGCTGGAAGGGGGTAGCCCTTTGGAGCCATTCCGGGGGGGGGCAAAACGGAGCCGTACGGCTCTGTATTTCTGATAAAGTACCTGAACTAGAGGCTGCTTTGAAACCAGGTTGTTTGATTCTCTGGATCAAACCCCTGGGTGACAAGTGTTCCTGGCTAGTGAGGCAGAATGAAGAGGCAGAATAGTTCTGATTACGCCCCCCCAAAAACAACAACAACAACAAAAACACCCATGGTCTTTGTCAGAGAGAAGGCAACACAGAGAACTGCCACTTTTGTCTGCATCTCAAACAGTTTTTGAACAGGAGTAGCATCTGCTTAGGAACAGGGAGTAGGACCACATTTGGGAAAGAACACTTTGACCCTTATTCCTCTTCTGCCAATGACCAAATAATGGATAGGGGAGGAGGAACTGTGGCAGTCAGTGTGAATATTGAGTGGGGTGGAGGAAAAGACTTGAACTCTTCAGTTCTTTTCTAAACTTTCTAGCCAACTTGACAGGCTCTTGACTAATATATGATGAGGAGAAAGGTTGATTAATAGTAAGGGTGTTTGAGCACCACAGTGCTGGTCCCCATAATCAGCTGGATATTTCAGGTTCTCCTACCTGATGCTTGAAAATGTTGAGGGCTTTGGGGGCTGAGCTTCCAGTATGAATTCTAGAAAAGCCAAATTGATTAAACCCCATTCTCTGTTATTCCCCCAACTTCCTCCAAGAAGAAAAAAACTTATTGGAGAAGGGGAGAGCAGGTATCAGGGGGCTCTCTCTGCCCCAGGGCATGCCCCTCAGGGCTTCTCCCCAAATTAAAATAAGGCACGGTTGTGGGCTTGCAGCCAAGTCCTCTAAACCCTGGCAAGAACTGACACTTTCAGCCATGTTTGCAGTCAAGAATTGTCCCTGCACGCCTTCTTCTGTGTCAAAGGGAATCCCTTCTGCTATCTCCTCTCCATAAGGGGATCAACCCAATTTGAAGTGAAGTGAAATTTGGAATATGAGATATTCACATCCTGAGCAACCCCTTTTGGAAGCTTCACTGTATCCCAAGTAATTATCCGTTAATATTCCAGCGGATGTTGACACTCCTTCTCCTCGTTTGAAACTTGGCATCAGCCCTTGAACATGCAAGCAAAATCAGAGGTTGAAGGGAGTTCAGTGGCTGCTATTCTAGGATAACCAACTCACCTCTGTGGTTCATAATGCTAGAGCCGTTTCCCATGTGCTGCATCATCCGGCATTTGGGATGTTGCCAGAAGCCTGTAGGAAGCCAACGTGAACTTTGCAGCTCTGGTTTAATGGAACATGAATGGATCTGGCTACGGAACAGCCAAATGCAACCCGGCTGCTAATAATAATGAACAGAAATGCTGCCAAAACAACATAAAGTAATGGGGGAAAAGATGTGTCTATTGTTTGAACTGTTTGACATCATAGATGCACACTTGGGATGTTTATGCCCTAGATTGTTATTTTCTGATAATGTACCTGGTTAAAATAAAGTTTTCCCTCCGGATGAATATATAATGCTCAGATAAGAACAATTCACAAAATCCTATTATAGCTGTGCTGTACACAAACAGCATTTGTGGATGTGAGAGATAAGATCAGGTACATATATATATGTGGGAAGGGGGGGTGGGTGGAAAAGGTATTTTCAAGAATATTATTACTTGGTGCCATATCTAGTTAAGTCAGCACATGGATTTGGGGGCTTCAGTGGCAGCCAGGCATTTGAAATATCAAAAATACAGGAAAAAAGGGAAGTCAGTTTGATTTCCTAAACTGACATTCTTCTTAAAACTGCATCTGTAATTTTCCCCCTCCTCCCGTTGACTGTTGAAAACTCCTGAGAGCACAAACTGTGTTTATATTCTGCATTAAATCTACTGAACAGAAAGAAGAATAAACTCAGGAGGTACTTTGGCACCTACGATCTAATCCGCAGGTCTCGCTGTGAGAGGCAAAAGATAATCTGGTTTTATTTATTATTTATATTAAACATGCCTGTCCCACCTTTTCCACTCCGAGATGATCACGGTGGCAAACCAAACCGAACAACGGCAAGCAGAACCCATGGGAATGAAATTGGTCCACCTTGCAGGCAAAACGAAAGTGGAAAGATTGTGTTGTTAACAAGAGCTCACTGTGCCAAAGGCTCTTCATTCAGAACTTTGGGCTTGAAATTTGGGGAGAATGTGAGCCAATGGTCTCCTCAAATCTCCTCTCAGCATCATGTTGAAGAAAGTTGTTGGTAAAAGAAATGGTAAAAGAAGTGACTGGGGTGTTGAGTTTTGCATCCGGTCTTCAAGATAACTTGTTCAATTTCTCTGCCTGCAAATGGAACAGTGCAATGAGGTGGGGAGAGAGAGAGATTTTGGGCCAAATCCTATCCAACTTTCCTGCACCTAAGCTGCTGCAGTGCAACTTCACTATAAGGCAACAAATGTTTCTTTACCTTGAGGAGGCCTCCTTGACTGCTCCCCCATTGCAGGATGCAGCGTACACCCCATTGGCAAGGCTGCATCAGCTCTGGAAAGTTGGATAGGACTGGGCCCATCTCCAATATTTGGACATATTCCACCATTCTTCCAAGACGGAACATGCCTAGCAGTTCTCAGTTGTTCTCCCATTTAGGCACTGACCAAATTTAGCCCTCACTAGTTTCAACAAAATTGCTATATTCTTCACCTTCAGACCATGACCTGGAGCACCTTAAGGATAGAATTTGGCACCTGACATTTATGACAATAGGTGCCAAGTAAGTATCTCTTGGGAGTCTGTTGTACAATTGTGGTGCCATTGCAAAGAAGGCAGTGTCTCTGATAGTCAGAAGGAATCCATAGCAAGTCCTCGAATGATGTCATGGATAAATGGGAAGGTTCATGGGTCAGAAAGTAGTCACAGCTCCATTAATGTGAATGATATCAGAATGACTGAAGAAACAGAGGGTGGAGTGGGAGAGATGAATGTGAGCATGTTGTTACATACACATAACATTTGGCTAAGGACTTGGAAGTAAGCAAAAAGCCTTGCTGAAAAAGTTGGTTTCAAGGAAGAATTAGAGGGGACAAAGACCTTGACACAGGGTAACGCCAAGGTAAAAATTACAGTTTCTGGCAGAGCTACCACCCTGAGTTAGGCCAACAATGTTGTGGATGGATGGGAAGGTCCCTCTTGTTCAGAGCTACCAGAGCAAACCAGAAGTTGATATCAGGTAGAGCAAATACAGTGACCAGAAGATACCAGTGGACAAACATAAAACCTGACAGAGTGCCTCAGTCTAGGATTTCCCAGTCAAATGTGCTGCCTTAAATGGGTTAGTATGGGAAATTTGAGGATAATTGAGAATATCCCAGGAAATCCATGTTAAGATAGAGTTGGAACTCCACAGTTCTCAAATATTGAGGTGAATATCTCTGGATATGAATCTCTCATGAATGTTTTATAATCAGCCCCAGCATTTGTCACCTGTCATTTTTGTTATCTTTTTTTATTAGCAGACAAGATTAAACAATAATTGATAGAGAGCAGTCAATAACTGACAATATCTGACAGCACCGCTGAACATTTAACAATGGATGACCACTGACTTGCAGTAGCATTTAAATTCTAATCTTATATATGTTCACTCAGAAGTTGCATGTTGGCAACCTTCAGTCCTGAAAGACTCTGGTATCGCGCTCTGAATGGTGGTTCTGGCACAGCGTCTAGTGTGGCTGAAAAGGCCAATTCGGGAGTGACAATCCCTTCCACACTGGGAGCAAGTGCAGTCTGTCCCTGGTCTGTCTCCCTGGCTATGGGCCTTCCTTCTTTGCCTCTTAGCCTCAGACTGTTGGCCAAGTGTCTCTTCAAACTGGGAAAGGCCATGCTGCACAGCCTGCCTCCAAGCGGGCTGCTCAGAGGCCAGGGTTTCCCACCTGTTGAGGTCCACTCCTAAGGCCTTCAGATCCCTCTTGAAGATGTCCTTGTATCGCAGCTGTGGTCTACCTGTAGGGCGCTTTCCTTGCACGAGTTCTCCATAGAGGAGATCCTTTGGGATCCGGCCATCATCCATTCTCATGATATGGCCGAGTCAACGCAGGCATCTCTGTTTCAGCAGTGCATACATGCTAGGGATTCCAGCTCATTCCAGGACTGTGTTGTTTGGAACTTTGTCCTGCCAGGTGATGCCGAGAATGCGTCGGAGGCAGCGCATGTGGAAAGTGTTCAGTTTCCTCTCCTGTTGTGAGTGAAGGATCCATGACTCGCTGCAGTACAGAAGTGTACTCAGGATGCAAGCTCTGTAGACCTGGATCTTGGTATGTTCTGTCAGCTTCTTGTTGGACCAGACTCTCTTTGTGACTCAGAGAGTCACCGAGTCTCTTTGTCTCAGAGTCTCAGTCTCAGAGTCTCTTTGTAACTCAGAAGTTAAGACAAGCTAAATTCATTGGTGGTTTCCCCTTACCTTGAGAAGGTCTCCGTGACTGCCCCCCCCCCCCAAGATTCAGTGCACCTACATTGGCACTGGGGGAAGGCTTAGTTGGAACTGGGCCCATAACAAAGTAGAAAACATCTCCTGGGGTTGGTAGGAAAAGTTCAAAGCATTGAATTTCGATGTTAAATTTCAATAACCAAATCCAAATTTAAAATTAGTGAAATTATTATCACCGAATTGTCCTGGTGTCAGAACCCACCAGTGCTTTGACCCTGTCCCCAATTAAACTTCATCCAAAGAGGATCAGGACACTAGTGTTTCACCCAACACAGACTGGGAACTCTCAATAGTTCCTGGGACAGCCAAAGGTCAGCCTGCCTATTTGAGAAGGTGCAGAAGAGAGGAAACAAAATAATTACTCGGCTGGAGCACCTCCTTTACGAGGAAATGTACAGCATTTGGGGCTTTTCAGTCTAGAAAAGAGGCGCCTGAGGAAGGACATGATTGAGATGTACAAATTTATGCAGGGGATGGACAGAGTGGATAGAGAGATTTCCTTTTCCTTCTCACACAACACCAGAACCAGGGACATCCACTAAAACTGAGTGTTGAGAGAGTTAGAACAGACAAAAGAAAACATTTCTTTATTAAGTCTGTGGAACACCATGCCTAGATGCAAGGCCTGGATGCCTTTAAAAGGGCATCCGACAGATTGACGGAGGAAAAGTCCATCATAGGTTACAAGCCATAACGTGTATGTTCAACCTCCTGATTTCAGGCTACCACAGAATGCCAGATGCAAGGGAGGGCACCAGGATGAGGTCTCTTGTTGTCTTGTGTGTTCCCTGGGGTATCTGGTGGCCACTGTGAGATGCAGGAAACTGGACTAGATGGGCCTTTGGCCTGATCCAGAGGGGCTCTTCTCATGTTCTTGTGTTCTTAGATACATCAAGGGGCCCACTATCTCCCATCTGGACTCCATCTGAAGGAGCAGCCACAATAACTGTCAGGGCTTTGGCATCCCAGGCCCTGAATTGTTGTGAGGCAGGATGTGGCTGGAGGGGCCTTGATGGCCAGGCCTGGTATGAAATGCAAATAAAGGAAGAGCAGCACTGTCCACATATGCTGATGCAGTCAGCTGCACCTGTTGCAGGTGGGAGTCACGTGACCTGGGGAGATGTGTGCAGCGTCACTTAGGCTATGGCGGAATGGTGCAATGCACCACTGGACAGCCCATCAGAAAGGGTCACAAGACAATCTTGTGATGATGAGGTCGCCCTGTTCTGATTGGCCGGTCCTGGTATATATGGGGGCAAGAACAGACACCAAGTGTGGGTTGCTGTGGTAGAGTTTCTGTGTGTCATGCTACTGGTTTGTTCTGTGACTTGGACTGCAAATCGTGACTGTGCCTCTCTGTATCCCTGACTCCTGGACCGTTTGACTGACTACTCTTCTGCCTGCTCCTTTATCAATACCTGCTTCTGCCTGTGTCTGCTTCTTTGGCTCTGTTTGACAATAACTGAACTGCGTCTGTTTGGCCACCTAAGGTCTCTGCTCTATCAACTATATTCAGGGGAGGAGGTCAGCACAAGCAGCTGCTCTGGATCTGGGTTCAGCTGAAAATCTGCAAGGAGACGCTGGCTCCACTATCAAACCCTCCGGCTTTAACCTGCTGACTACTTCAGCAATACTTTTGCATGGAAGCACTTTGGCCTAGTCTCTGAGGACAGCAACTTAAGCTCCTAGCTGAATCCAGATTCTGCTTACTGAGTTGAACCTCTCAGACCATTTCCAGCTGGTCTCCTGCAGCTTGTGGCCATTTGCACCGCTTGCAGTAGGGTGACATCTCAGCAGTGGCGTAGCTAGAGGGGGTTTTGCAGGTGCTTGAACGTGCCGTGCAAGCAGCCTCTCCCCTTCTCTTTCAGAGTCATTCCATATGCCTCTGTTTTGCTCCCTTTACCCGGAATGACTCCGAAGGGGGGAGGAGGAGGGGCCGCTTGCACGGTGCATTCAGGTGCCTGCAAAACTTAGTGCTTTGCACCCCCTCTAGCTATGCCACTGCATCTCAGCTCTAGTATCAAGAGCAGTGAAGAGGGAGGATGGGATGGAAAAGGTGTGAAAGTGGATAATTCGACTTGCCTAGTTTAGGAGTCCACAGTAGATACATGAATGTCGGTGGAATGACTCCAGATTCACATTGGCGGGGTAGAAAATGGAACCTCTCCCATTGAGGAGCTAACCTTAACCGGCAACATTTTACCACTACAGAGTCAACCGGAAAACGTGATTACAACCACGAACTGTAAACTATCTTCAACATTTCTGACATTTAAATGTCAGTAATTACGAGTGAGGATTGTTGAAGGGATCAATAATGTCTTGTGACTATTGATCAGCAGATGCAGGCCTGCCAATCAAGGAAGAGAGCTGACCTTCCCCCATGCTGATCCCCCCTGTTGTTCCTGCTGAGTTTTGCCCTACACGTGCCTTTTATCGCTCCTGGTGACAGATTCCCAACCAGCTGTGTGCCAGGCGCCCGTCGCCACTCCGCTAGCTATTACAGCACGAAGAGGAGATATCCGAACCATCAGGAGGAAAGCTCCAGACAAATGTTAACTCAAATGGGCTGATCTCTCCACACCCCCCACCCCCACACATGGTGCTTACTCACATGACCAAATAACTTTGGTTGCAAGGTGCAAGCAATCTCCAAAGTGGTCCATTGTGTTATCAAATTGGACTTCACCCTACACCGAAGTATGTGGAAATAGCTGCACAACAGCAAGCCATTCTGGATGGTCGCTCTTTGGTCACACAGCTGGCTCAAGGTTTTGAAGATGTGGTTTGGATTCACATGGATGCTTTTGTATTCTTAAAACCATTGACCCAGGGATATGAAAGCTGGGCTGCTCTGGCGTACTGCCCAGACACTGCTGTAAACAGCAAGAGGCGTGGTGTGTGTTGTCGTGGCTCTGAGAGGTACTAGTGTGTTGGTGGTGGTGCTGGGGAGGACAAGGTTCCGGGTGTTCCAAGGTGGGGAGCAGGGAGGGCAGGGAGCTGTCCAGAGGAGGAGAATCTCAGCAGCAAATGCACATGCCAGATCTTATCCTCCATTTTTCAGCCCACCCTGGCCCCTTTCTCTCCTGGGACTTATACCAGGTATATAGCTAGATTGGGTCCAAAGAGACCCATAGGCTACCAGGAGGGCTATGCAGAGGTAAGTAAAAAATACTAACCTCAGGCAGACCTCCTGATAACTCCCACCCACCACTGGATGCAGATGTGCTCCATCAGCATAGTTACATTAGCACCGATGGTGGGAGATGGGTTAGGGCGTTAGAGCCCAGTCCTAAGCGGGCCAAGTGCTGGCGCTGAGCTCCAGTGCTGGGAGTCACAAACATACCATAAGGCATGTTTGTGGAACGCAGAGAGGAGGGGCCACCAGCACTGGGTCAACACTACTTGGAGGGCAGGCTGGAGTAAATATTTTGGGGGTAGGAGAAAGGCAGGGAGTGGGTGGGGCAGGGAGGGCACCAGCCCAGAAGGGGGGTGGGACCAGCAGAGCTCCTATCTTTCATGTTAGGCTACAAGGTCTGACATGGAGACTCAAGTCTGTGCCAGCAAAGTAGCAGGCCCTCATTGCAGGGCCTGGAAGGAGGGAACAAAAGTCCCCCCCCCCCAGGAGATCTCTGAAGTCCTCGATGGTGCTGCTGGATCCAGCGGTAGCCATTTTGCGCTGTTGCACCCGGCGGAGCCAGCAGGGATAGAACTGGGCTGCCCCTCATTGAACAGTCCAGGAAGAAGCTACAAACCAGTTTGGGTGGCTCACCACATGGGCAACTGTGTGCACTGCTAGGGGCCCCTGATTCTAGCCCCGGCGTTTCCTGACAGTACTCGCCCCCAGTGCAGGGGAGGTCCTTCATATATCTACCAACTGGACTTGTCAGAGTAGCTGCCGTGAAAGGACTGGACCAGTGTTCCTTTAAAATTCTCTTCTCCACCTCCACCCCCCCCCCCACATGCAAATGTGACTCTGGAGTGCTTGACAAGGGAAGCTGTGCAGGGTTTCCTTCTAAGCTGCATAGCTTAGAGGGAATTCTGGCCTGGACTTTGCAAGGCATAGGCTTTCTCCACCAAGTTTGGGGACCAGAGATCTGCTAGTCAAGTAGAGGTGGAAAAAAGGGATGAATGAGCAGAAGAAACCAAAAGCTGTGACAGACATAGAAACCGAGCATGCATCATGTGATGTTCAGATTTTGGCAATGCAATGCAACAATTGCCATGTCTTACTCTGGAAGCAAGACCATGTGTTGGAACTTCAAATGAGAGCCTTGGAAGGAGGGCAGCATATAAATGCAATCAATCAATCACAGTCAATCAAAATGATCATGATCGGAGCCCCTTTGCCTGCCAGAGTTGCAATTTGGGGCAAGAGGCCGTTAGTCTGCTTTCAGTTATGTGCACAGAACATAAGAACATAAGAACAGCCCCACTGGATCAGACCATAGGCCCATCTAGTCCAGCTTCCTGTATCTCACAGCGGTCCACCAAATGCCCCAGGGACCACACCAGATAACAAGAAACCTCATCCTGGTGCCCTCCCTTGCATCTGGCCTTCTGACATAGCCCATTCCTAAAATCAGGAGGTTGCGCTTACACATCATGGCTTGTACCCCGTAATGGATTTTTCTTCCAGAAACTTGTCCAATCCCCTTTTAAAGGCTTCCAGGCCAGATGCCGTCACCACATCTTGTGGCAAGGAGTTCCACAGACCAACTACATGCTGAGTAGAGAAATATTTTCTCTTGTCTGTTCTAACTCTCCCAACACTCAATTTTAGTGGATGTCCCCTGGTTCTGGTGTTATGTGAGAGTGTAAAGAGCATCTCTCTATCCACTTTATCTTTCCCCTGCATAATTTTGTAAGTCTCAATCATGTCCCTCCTCAGGCATCTCTTTTCTAGGCTGAAGAGGCCCAAACGCTGTAGCCTTTCCTCGTAAGGAAGGTGCAAGTTCTGGGGAAATCAATCAGACTTATGTGCAGGATTGCAGGCTAGAAGTGCTGTATGCATTACTCAGAATAATGATAGTGGTTGAATGTTTGGACTTTCAAATACCTGTTGCAAAAGATTTAGGGCATGCGATGAGCAGAAACCCGAGATTTTGCTTTTATGATATCTACCGCTGAGCGAAGCTTTTGTCCTGATTCGCCTCTAGGCTTTTGTTTCCGGTTGCTTGAAATTGCAAGCATTCACAGGGAGCCCAAAGGAGAAGAGTGCAGTGGAGTTTGAGAGCATATTTCATGGGGGAATCTCTCTTTGGCATGCCATCAATCTAAACTAGAGCTCTAATGTGGTCTGTCATATGTAATCCAGTTGGAAAGGCACCAGTGAAGTGCTGTCGATAGCAGGAAATCCAGGTGTAGGAAGGGATGTACCTGGTTGTAGCCTTACCAAGAGATACTTAAAGGGAAAGGAAACCTGCTTTGATAACACAGGCCTACAAAACTGAGGGTCAGAAAAGTTTTCCCCAAACTTTATGGTGGTTTGATATGAATTTGGGGTGCCAATTCCAAAAATGGCATCCGTTTTGCCCTATCACATCTAGTTTTGGAGATATAGTATAGCTTCATTAGTGAATGGTTCAAGCAGCTTCCTCATGAGGAAGCCTAAACCATGGCTTCCTCATGAGGAAGCTGCTTGAACCATTCACTAAAGAGGCTATGCTAGACGTGATAGGGCAAAACGGATGCCATTTCTGCCTTCTGACTTCATGGCCTTTTTAACATCTTTTATACATCTTTTAGTTGTTTTTTTACAGGCCTGATTCCTCTATGAACAGCTGTTTTATGCTCTTTTTTATTCTGACTTTTATCTGACTACTGTTTTTATGGTTTCTGTTAATGTGTTTTTAATATGTTTTTATCTGTTTGTTAAATTCTGTTTTAATCTGTTTTTAATATGCTGTAAGCCGCCCTGGGTCCCTTTAGGGAGAAGGGCGGGATAGAAATAAAGTTGTTTATCATCATCATCATCATCATCATCATCTCTGGAATCAGCACCCCAAATATGCCCAGGAATCGGTGTAATGTATAAGGAAGCAAAATGTGTGTTGGCCTGTGTAATGAAAGCATGGAGCTTGTGATGTTTGCTATGGTTTTCAGTGATACCAATTCATTTGGATCTCCCCCCATTACCAGTGCGTGTTTCGTTACCTGTGCACCCCCTATAAATGAAGACACAAAACAGATGCTTTGGATTAAAACTTGGCCACTTTTATTAATGAGCATCACATAAACACTGCAGCAGGGCAGACAGCCACTTGAAATTAGTCCCAGCTTCCCCCTGGCTCTTGCTTAGAGTGCGCACTGAATCCCTTATCCAACCCTCAGTCATGCACTGTATACCTGCTACATGGTAGAGGGAAGGGAGGCTAGTTTGGTGCTTAACTTTCCCTGCTCACCAATCCCAAACAGGGATCTGCAGGTCCCCGGAGACAACCGCATTCCTCTTTTTCAAAGAGGTGAACCCCATCCAGGGGCATCACTAGGGAAGTGTGGAGGGTGTGGGCAGTACCAGGTGACCCACACAGGAGGGGTGATGCACACTGGTGACTAAAATAGCTAAAATTACAGTTTTTAGAACTAATACCATCATGTCATATACCATTTGATACGGCAAATACTGAGGAATGCAATAAAAAAAACTGGAGTGAGGTATCTCTGTTCTATCAAAAGTTATGGCCAAAAAAACAGAAAACAAAAATGCACAGAGCCCTATGGAAAGTGAAACTGAACCATATAGTATGTTTACTCATGAGTAGGACTTGCCTTAGTCCATTGGAAAGGGCAGAGAGGAATCCAATGACACTGGAATTGTCCCGATCCGATGAATGTAGCCCAAAAAAAAACTTGTTTGTTTTACTTTAATTATTTATAATTATTTTAATTTGCATGATGATGTCACTTCTGGCAGACCCGCTTCCAGACTGTCATTTTAAAAAGTTGGTCCTGGCGCTACAAGTTTGAGAACCACTGCAATAAGTTGTTACTGACACCCTTGGGGGGGGTGACTCTACTAGTGACTAAAATCACTAAAATCACAGTTTTTAGGTATAATACCATCATGTTATATATTAATCGATGTGCAATTTCAAATGAAACAAACTGCATTGAAATATCTGTGTTCTATCAAAAGGTACACCAAAAAAACGACAGGGGTGGGGTGATAGTACAAACCACCACCCAGGGTTTGCCCCACCTACTACATGTGAGGAAGCCCACCAAGGGGGGTGACACACTGGCCTCCTGCACTGGGTGACGTGAACCCTAGTGATGCCACTGACTCATCACTCCTAAAATAAGCAGTTTTGTCATGAAGAATGGCCCGGTGGGTAATAACAGACCTACTGATTTCCACCCCCCACACCCGAAGTCGTACTGGGCTGTCTCTCTTACTGACAACACTGTCCCTGGCTGTCGATGCAAGAATATCCTTATATGTTCAAGGATGCTCAAGGTTCAAGTCACCAACCTTGTTTGGGATTTTCTTCGCTGTCCTGCTGAAGCAGGCCTTTGGAACTGCAACAGAAGGCATCTATCTCCGGAACAGGTCAGACGGAAAGCTCTTCAACCTCTCCAGACTGAGAGCAAAGTCCAAAGTCTAGCTGAAATGTCTGCGTGACTTCCTCTTTGCCGACGATGCAGTTGTCACTACCCACTCTGCCAAAGATCTCCAGCAGCTCATGGATCGTTTTAGCAAGGCCTGCCAAGATTTTGGACTCACGATCAGCCTGAAGAAAACACAGGTCATGGTTCAGGATGTGTACTCACCTCCCTGCATTACAATCTCTGTGCATGAACTGGAGGTTGTCCATGACTTTGTGTACCTTGGCTCAACGATCTCCGGCACTCTTTCTCTCGATACCGAGCTAAACAAATGCATTGGTAAAGCAGCTACCACGTTTTCCAGACTCACAAAGAGAGACTGGTCCAACAAGAAGCTGACGGAACATACCAAGATCCAGGTCTACAGAGCTTGCGTCCTGAGTACACTTCTGTACTGCAGCGAGTCATGGACTCTTCGCTCACAACAGGAGAGGAAACTGAACGCTTTCCACATGCGCTGCCTCTGACGCATTCTTGGCATCACCTGGCAGGACAAAGTTCCAATCAACACAGTCCTGGAACGTGCTGGAATCCCTAGCATGTATGCACTGCTGAAACAGAGACACCTGCATTGGCTCAGTCATGTTGTGAGAATGGATGATGGCCGGATCCCAAAGGATCTCCTCTATGGAGAACTCGTGCAAGGAAAGCGCCCTACAGGAAGACCACAGCTGTGATACAAGGACATCTGCAAGATGGTCTGAAGGCCTTAGGAGTGGACCTCAACAAGTGGGAAACCCTGGCCTCTGAGCGGCCCGCTTGGAGGCAGGCTGTATATCATGGCCCTTCCCAGTGTGAAGAGACACTTGGCCAACAGACTGAGGCAAAGAGGCAAAGAAGGAAGGCCCTTAGCCAGGGATAAAGACCAGAGACAGACTGCACTTGCTCCCAGTGTGGAAGGGATTGTCACTCCCGAATCGGCCTTTTCAGCCACACTAGACGCTGTGCCAGAACCACCATCCAAAGCGCGATACCATAGTCTTCTGAGACTGAAGGTTGCCAACAACAGGCTCACTCCTAGGTAAGTATACATTAAATTGCAGCCTCATCTATTTAATTGCTTGCTACCTTTACAATAGTTACTGTATTGGTTTTCTGATTTTCATTTAAACAAAACAACCATCTTACAACAGAACAGTAAAAAATAGAAAACACATGCTCATATGCAATAAATGCAAGACAGCTGCAGAAAATAAATGGAAACCAGTATCAAATCACTTTCAGTCATTTAAACCTCAAAAGGGGCAGAATCAGCCTGATCACTCCTAAGGAGGATGTCCCACCATTTAAATGCTGCCTTGTTTCTAGTCACCATCAGCCAAAGGATGGAGAAGAGGTCAGGGCTTCTGTGGTCGCTCTTAAATGCAAGGAATTTGTGTATGAAGGAAACGGGTCCTCAAGGTCACCTGACCTCAGACCATTTAGAGCAGAAGTTCCCAAACTTTTTCAGCTGGCAGTTCCTTTGACCTACTGGGCTATTGGTTGTGGCTCCCCATTAGGGCTACAAATTACAGACATTGTAAAGGGTGGTGGGTTTTTCATGAGGATTCCATGGCTCTCCTGGCTGGTTTCCATGGCTCTCAGGGGACCCATAGCTCACAGATTGGGAACCACTGATTTGGGGCATTGAAGACTCAAATCACATTTTAAATTGAGTCTAGAAACATATTGGAAGTCAATGAACCTAGAGCAGAGCTCATGGGGTATGTTCCAGCTGACTTGCTCCGACCAACATTCTGATTGCTAAATTTTGCACCAACTGAAGTTGGAAGTGTCTTTAAAGGCAGTCCTACATAGGTTAGATCAGCTATTTTTAACCTTTTTCATCTTGGGGCACACTGACAAGGTGCTAAAATTGTCAATGCACACCATCAGCTTTTTGATAATTGGCAAGGCACACCATGCTGTTAGTCCAGGGCTAAGATCCCCCAAAGGCCCTACTAATATATGACCCTCCCCCAAATTCCCATAGCACACCTGCTGATAATTCACAGCACACCAGTCTACACTGGTTGAAAATCACTGCGTTTGATAGCCCAGTCAGGAGGAGGTAAACAAGGCATGGAGAACTGTGGCCATGGCCTCTCTTTCTAGGTAGAGCTTGTGAAGTATTTTACTTCTTTCCTCCCTTTTAGATTTGTGCTATGTTCTGTGCTGTGTTGCAAAATGATGACCTGAAGAAAAAGAAAATATTCTTGTAAATTTCAGTTTAGCTCTAGGCAGGAAGCTTAAAACATCAGCAATAGAAACAGAAACCAAAAGTCATGGTCAGAAAAATAGGCTTGTGGGGAAAATGGTACACTGAAACATCACTTTGGAGTCATGGAAAGTAAAACTGACCTTCTGATTGAATGAAATGCAGGAGAAATGGTGGGTGTTTTTTTTTTATATAAGCTAGCCTGAGCCACAGCACAAAAATAAGCTTGGAAGGCAAGAGCCCGAGAAGGGGGGGCGGAATGGAGAGTTGAATCAGAAGTGGATATGACTTCTGTTCGGAATCTGGCCACAGTATGAAACAAGTCTAGCTAGGCTTAGCTGGATGCATTTGGCCCTGTTAATTTTCTTAACCCATGTGCTCTTCTGTGGGTTTTTGTTTATATGCTGTTTTCAAATGTATGTTTTTTCTTGTACATAAGGAACTCTTCAAATATCTTGTAAACATTTATTCTGGCTGTTCACCTACATTGGTTGCTGAGGGTTTTTCGTCTGTCTTCTTTCCTTTTTTTTTTTAAATCCAATGCTACATAGCTAATCTCACTCCACCTAGTATTGGTACAGCTGTTGGATCTTATACAAAGGCATAAAGAACTCCCAACGCAGGCGTGCAAGGAAAGCGCCCTACAGGTAGACCACAGCTGCGATACAAGGACATCTGCAAGAGGGATCTGAAGGCCTTAGGGATGGACCTCAACAAGTGGGAAACCCTGGCCTCTGAGCGGTCCGCTTAGAGGCAGGCTGTGCAGCATGGCCTTTCCCAGTTTGAAGAGACACTTTGCCAGCAGTCCGAGGCAAAGAGGCAAAGAAGGAAGGCCCATAGCCAGGGAGACGGACCAGGGACAGATTGCACTTGCTCCCAGTGTGGAAGGGATTGTCACTCCCGGATTGGCCTTTTCAGCCACACTAGACGCTGCGTCAGAACCACCTTTCAGAGCGCGATACCATAGTCTTTCGAGACTGAAGGTTGCCAATAACAACATAAAAAGAACTCCCACTTTGTGTCCAAGGAGTAGTGGCATAACTAGAGTGGGTGCAAAGCACTACATTTTGCAGGGAGTCTCACTGCTTTCCCCTCTCACTCCCCTTTGATGTACGCCTCTGTTTTGCTCCCACTGTCCAGAATGGCTCTGAAGTGGAGGGGCCACTTATACGCTGTTTTGAAGCTCCCTGCAAAACTTAGTGCTTCACACGCCCTCTAGCTATGCCACTGTCAAGGGGAGAAGCAAGCAGGGGGAACAAGTGGTTTTTGGCTCCCCTTTCACTAATGACCCACACTACTAGTGGTTTATGACAAAGCTGCAGGGCTGTCTTAGGTAGTGGGGGGGCTCCAACCCTGGTTTTCTGGCTTAGGGTTGGCAATTTTGTCTCTGGGATCCCATTCTGAAGCTTTTTGATGCACAGCTACAATGAAAGAAATTGTGCTTGGGCTTCAGCACATGATACTTTTAATTGATTTGGTTCATATGAATGGAGTGGAGTGAGAAGGTACAAGCCCTAATGACCCAACTCCTATGCCACCAGACATCCATATGGAATTAAACATTCAAATAGAGCCTGCATGTATAATGTGTGCTGGTCCAGATCAGGCAATTGATGACTGGATTTTTATCTCAACAATCCACTTTGTGAGATTAGCCTCTGCTTGTAGGCCTTATTTGGACTTTAGAGCTCCCTGTAGCTGTCAGAGGATAATGGAAGATGCTGGGCAGATGAGTAGGGGGCTAATGCACTCTTGCACCCCTCTGTGCATTTGTGCCATATTGTATGATTCACCTCTTTGTTGTGTGTGTTCTTCTTTCTGGAGATTTCAGCAGAGAGTCCCTCAAACTTTTCTCCTTGGGTGTAAAGGTTACCTCAGGAAACATTACAATAATCCCCTGAAGGAGGATGTTTCAAATCAGCCAGGTACTCCACTAAGGTACTGTTTCTCAAACTGTGGGTCAGGACCCACCAGGTGAGTCGCAAGCCAATTTCAGGTGGGCCCCCATTCATTTTGTTTTTAGTATATTAGACTTGATGCCAACATGGGGAGCTCTGTACTTTTAACAGGCTACAATGCATATGCTTTTAACAATGATAGTCAATGGGGCTTACTCCTGGATAAGTGTGGATAGGATTGCAGCCTAGAGGCCCAATCTTGTGGTCTGCACCGCACCTCCGCGGCATGGACCACAGTCGCAAATGTGCCGTAAGGGGAGGCATGGTTGGGGGTGTTCCAGGGGGCAGGGGAGAGGCAGATCCACGGAGCCGAGCTCTGCAGGATCCTAGGCGCTCGTGGAGGGCTGCGCGTACTACACGAGCGCCTTCGGTTTAGCGGCGGCCAAACAGTCGCCACTAAAGTGAGTAGCCCCATTGCGGGGCTGCTTCCCTTACTGGGGGGGAAGGGGACAAATGTCCCCTTCTCCCGAGGAGCTTCCCGCAGAGTTTCCCGGGAGCCCGCTAGGGAGCCGCCGGGTCCCACAGCTCCAGGCAGCTCAGGATTAGGCTTCCCGTTAGGATCGGGCTATTGGTTTGTTCAAAATTTATCCTGCCTGATGATGTCACTTCTGGCCATGACACCACTTCCGGTGGGTCCCGATAGATTATCATTCTAAAAAGCGGGTCCAGGGCTAAAAAGTTTGAGAACCACTGTGCTAAGTAAAATAAAGCAACTTTGTTCCTTGCACAATGCTAGCATAGCCATCTGTTTGAACACTCTGTGTAGATTTGTGTGTGTGGCTCAGGTTTAAAAACCTGTAATAAATAATCAGAGTGTGTGTGTGTGGGGGGGGGGGGAGAATCTGCATATTTTGTAACAATCTAATAAGAAAGAATGCAAGATGGCAGCTGCTACGAAAGATCCCTTATTGAGATATGGCTGTAATATAGAAAAGATATCTACACTGATATTAATGTCCTCAATGTTTTGTGGAATGTTTGCAAGAAAAGTCTCTCATGTATATTATTTTATTTTTTATTAGAAACTGCATCATTAGCTTTAAAAGATTCTCTCACTGAGGGTGAGGAGAATGATCTGGTTTGTCTTTCAATCTGGCTTTTAAAAAAAAATTCCTTTCCTCCTACTCGGGAAGGAGGTGGGGAGGAAATAGAGATACGTTTTCATAAACATTTTTCCCCCTCTGGCTGGAATATTAGGACAGTATATTAAATTTCTCCCCCCTCCAAGAAAAACCAAGAAACATTTACATACTAATGTCCCCACTGAGGCTTTGACAGATGGGTTTCACCGTCACAGACATACTGTTAGGGGTTTAGCGATAGATTAAAGTAACAGCAACAATACAGGGTAACATAATAAAAGCATATTGTAATGTACATCATAACTTGTGGCCAAGGTTAAATTTCCAGTTGGTGTATGAAAGTCATATTCCATTAGATAAAATAGACCCATCACACCATAAGAAAGAGTTGATGGAACCATTTCTCTTTTTGCCTGTGACTGTCAACACTGTGTTCATTCACCGATTTAACAAGCCAAACAAATAAAAACAGAATCCAGAATTAAGGTGAGAACTTCACCTCCCTCCCTCCCCGGATGCTATACTTTTCATACATTTTCGCCTTCCTTTAAAATACCTCATAACTATTTGTACCCAAGCAGGAACCCTCATATTGGTCTGAAATTTCACATTTGGCAATATTTGGGGGAAGAGCACGGATGTGAATTCCTCCACTTCTACAAATTTGGCCAGGATCTATCAGAACACTTTATGCTTTCTATGAAAATCCGTCAATGCTTTACCCAAGAAGGAACCAACCCTAACTCCTTTAATTTGTTTCATACTTTGATTTAGGCTAAATGCCCTTAGCCGCACTACCCAAAGTACAACACAGACCATGCTATAAAGCAGAGATTTTCAGCTGTTGTGCTGTTGGCCATAAAAGGTCTGCAGGTGGCTGCAAAAGGTCTGCAGGTGTGCTGCAGGAGCTTGGGGGAGGGTCATTTATTAGTAGGGCCATTGGGAGATGTGAGCCCCCAGCTGGCAGTGTTGTGTGCCTTGTCAGTTGTCAAAAAACTGATGGTGTACCTTGTAGTGCCTTGTCATTTTGAGAACCTTGTCAGTGTGCATTGAGATGAAAAAGACTGAAAATTTCTGCTGTAAAGGGACTTCTCAAAGGATATCTAAGCCCAGATTGGGGCTTGTATGTAATCACTTCTGCTCAGTTCTCATGTTGGTGCTAAAGCTGCACCTGGAGTGTAATGTTTCAGACTCAGATGCTGGAAAACATCTTTGGTTTAAAAACAACAGCAACAGGATTAAAATAGCATAAATCTGTGCACATAGAAAACTGGCTCATCAGTAAGAAGGCTAGACTAGAACCCATCTCCCTGACAACTAATTCTTGAAGCAGAGTGTATGTAAATGTGTGTATGTGAGTCTGTTTCAATACACGTTTCACTGTCCTGCAGTGACATAGCTATGGGGGGATAAGTTCTGCAGGTGCCACAATGTGCTGTGTAAGCTCCCACTTGCCACTGAAGCGAATTTGGGCAGCGACAACACACAGGTGCTCCTGTAGCTACACTGCTGTTCTCTTGGGTACTTGGACAAAACTTTCTATAAAGATGGGGAGAAATCTGGCTTCTGCCTATGAATTTCCCTTGCAGAGCCCTGACTTTTTTTTTGGCATTTGGCCTTGATTACACACATAAAAAGAGCTCTTCTAGGTCACAGTAACAGCTCCAGAAAGTTCATCCTGCTTCCAGGGCTTGCTAGTCAAAGGTCTCTTCCCACTAGCATGGCCTGGAGGCAATAGCCACCCACCAACAGCTGCAATTGAGAGGCCCATTGTCTCTGAACACATAATTCAACTATCATGGCTAGTTACTACTGACAGACTAATAGCCCATCTCCACGTATTCTGGTCATGAATTCTATAAGTGAGTTATGTGTTGTGCTTTTTTTTTTTCTTCCCTGACCTGTCAGTCGATTTCGGTGGGTGATCCTGAGTTCTAGTGTTCTACAAGAGGGTGAGGATGAGAAGGGCCATATCCGGATTTCTTTCTTCACCTTCTTCACCTCAAGTCAAAGAGCATCTATAATAGTAAACCAGCAGAAACAAGAACAATTAAAGCCTAGCCCAAATGTTAGATAGTTTGTGTAATGCTGACTGAAATTTTCCAATAAGCATTTCCCCTCCTAATGAAAAATAACTCGGGATGCGACATGAACAAGGTGTTCTAATTAAATAGATTTGTTTACATCTTGTGGCACGAAAAGCTAATTCAGGCTGATATACTGTATATTCCACCGCTATCTCTCTCCCACTTGGTATAAAAAGCAGCCGTTTTTAAGTAGTATTTTATTTAAGAATGTATTTAAAGGCTCCTTGATTAAGGAAACAGTGATTTAATAAAACAGGCTTCTCATTTTCTTAGAGGAGAATGTGTGTGTGTGTGTGTGTGTGTGTCTATAGATCTATATATCTATAACAGGGGTGCTCACACTTTTTTGGCTCGAGAGCTACTTTGAAACCCAGCAAGGCCCGGAGATCTACCAGAGTTTTTTTTACAATGTTTGCGCCATCATAACATATAACATTTATGTGTACAATGTATGTTGGTGTACCTTGAGCCCCACTGAGTATAACAGGACTTACTCCTGAGTAGACATGCCTAGGATTAGGCTGTGAGGCTGCAATTCTAGCCACACTTACCTGGGAGTAAGCCCCATTGAGTACAATGGGCCTTACTCCCAGCGTTTCCTCCCAGAGGCACCTGAAGGGGGGGGTCGGCACTCCGCGATCTACTCATTTTGCCTCGCAATCTAAAAGTAGATCATGATCCACCTATTGAGCACCACTGATCTATATCTATCTCTATAGGTATAGGTAGGTAGGTAGGTAGTGTGTGTGTGAGAGAGATATAATAATTGTAGAAAGGCAGGAAAAGATCACAGGGTGAACAATTTATCACAATATTTCATCTCCTTTTTTATTACATTACAAAGGTCCCTGACTTTGCTAGTCAGGACGTCTCTGAAGTCCTCACAGCCTGTGGCTAGAACACATTTTTATTAAGTGAAGGTTAGAACCAGGGCTGACAAAGTGAGTATAAGCTGCAGACATATGATTCCAGTGCTGCTACAGATGTGATACCCAGTCTGTTAATTAAGCAGAAGGGCAGCTCAGGAAAAGGCCTGGAAACTGGAACTTTAGCCTATTGTTGGTGTGGCTCCACCAGCAAGGAGGGGGAAAGGATAGGATTGGGATTCATCCAAAAGATAACTTGCCTTTCACTTCCAAAGGCCTGCCATGTGGTTAAAAATTCAATTGTAAAAATACACATGCATTGAAGGCCTTAGGAGTGGACCTCAACAGGTAGGAAACCCTGGCCTCTGAGCGGCCCGCTTGGAGGCAGGCTGTGCAGCATGGCCTTTCCCAGTTTGAAGAGACACTTGGCCAACAGACTGAGGCTAAGAGGCAAAGAAGGAAGGCCCATAGCCAGGGAGACAGACCAGGGACAGACTGCACTTGCTCCCAGTGTGGAAGGGATTGTCACTCCCGAATCGGCCTTTTCAGCCATACTAGATGCTGTTCCAGAACCACCACTCAGAGCGCGATACCATAGTCTCTAGAGACTGAAGGTTGCCAACGACTAACTACTCAATGGTAAAATTCATTAAAATGCCTGCTATCATGTTATAACAGTGGAAGATGGACCAGAAACCACCTTCTGACCCCTTTCCACCCCCCAAATGCCTAGCTGAATAAAATGGCATTTGTTTAGGTAAAAAAGAGATGGAGCCAAGTGCATCTCATGGGGAAATGGATCTCACGTCCACAACAGAAGGGCCACCACAGAAAAAGCCCTTGATCTTCATTTGTTATAACCTGACCTGCAAATGACAGAACATGAAGCAGAGCTTTCTTAGATGACCTGAGGGCAATTGATGCATGAGATTCAGGGTGGTGTGTAGCCTTTACAGCTTTTAAGAAAGAATTGGACCCATTGGGGGGGGGGGGTCTATCTACAACTATGAGATGGAACTCCCAGCTTGGGACAGCATACTTGATTACCAGTTACTGGGAACAAACTATAGGGAACACATTCATGCCCTGCTTGAAAGTTTCATAGAATCATTGAGCTGGAAGTTGCCTACAAGACTATGTAGTCATCTTGAGACCCACTACAATTCTAAGGTCCCTCTCACACGTTGTGCAGCCAAGCCAGGTATCTCCCATTCCATACCTGCATCTTTGGGTATTTTTTTCTAAGTCGGAGGCATTTGGACAATCACCTTTAACAGAGCTTCACTAAATGGAACTTTGGTCTGATCCAGCAAGCAGGTATTTATGATATCAGACCACTTTTAATTGCCTAATGCTTTATTCTTAAAAAAATGAATAATTGTATCATATTTTGCAGTCAAAATATCTGCAAACATACGCACTAAAAACAAACGCAAAGAAGGGGTGGGGGAAGAATTTAATAATTATCCCTTCATTTTTCAATATTACATTAAATTATATGCTCTTGGTATCTTTGTCTACCCAAATATAAAAATCTATGGCATGAAAGTAATTAGGATGCTAAGAAATGAAGCACAATAATTATGTGTTTTTAAACACCTTATGCTATAAGGGGCCAATATACTGTTTTTAACTGAGTTTCTCTTTTAGTCACTGGCCAACTGTGTTTCTTTGCCTTTTAATCTGCTTTCCTCTTTTGCCATTATTGTTTGTTTGGGCAGGTGTGCATAAAATGTCTTTTATTGTAAGCCATTTTGAAGCTGTTGCGAAAGGTGCCACAAAAATATCCCAAGCACCCAAACAAATCAATTCAAAACAAAAGGTTTGCTCACCATTTAAGCTTGGAAAACCCAAGTCAAACCCCTCCCCCCATACCTAAAGGCCACCAGATCTGGTCCTAGCATGGCTGTATTAACACAAGACCAGGACCCCAGGCTTTCAGGTATTTGGGGCCCTTTCCAGCACTTTAGTCTTTCATCCCACTACAATTTACAGCCTGATTCTATAATAATGGACCTGCTCTTGAGGCACTCCTGGGCTAAGGTCCACAGTGCTTCCCCTGGCACCACACCGCTTCCATGCTTACCAGTGAAATGGAGCCATGCGTGACTCCAGGATTAACTGCATCCATTTTGAGAGTCTCCTCATGAACGCTATTCACAATTTATGGCAGGAGGTCTGGCTCAGTTGGTAGAGCTGCCGCCTTGTATGCCTGAAGATCTGAGGCTGCCAGTTCAAAACAACCGGAAGTACCCGAGAACTGACGACACGCTGATATACTGATGAGCTGACCCTCGGTGGCAGAGAGGAGTTGCCCTCAAGTGGAGCGTGGGAGGCGAAGGGCCAGAGAGAGGCCAGACTAGGAAGGAATCCAACTGGAAAGAGGAGTTCTATGAAAGACTAGAACTATTCCATTGTAAAAATCCCTACGGGGGTTTAGAACAGCCTTCCTATGTAAACTGCCTTGAATTAAAGTCTGAGGAGAAATCTGGCGACCAAAGAAAGGCGGTATATAAATACCTGTATAAATAAATAAATAAATAAAATAAATTTTTGAAATATTTTTATTGTGCGAATAGAACTCTTCAGGAAAGCACATTTTGGGGGGGGGGTATAATTGTTCAGTACTATAATATTGGAGCCTTAGGGCACAGGTAACAGTTCCTCAGCAAAAAAAGAATGGACCCCTACCCCTACGGGGCCAGGGGCTTCAGCCTCGTAAGTCTTATGAATAATACAGCCCTGGGACCCAACCTAACTGTGGAGGGAAGGGTGCACTATGATGGTTTGAAAGCTATGTATTTCTTTGCTGCTCATCTCCTCTCAAAAGGTGGGGCAACCCCTTTTAACCTGGAGCAACCCAACTTGTATTTGCTCCAATATTTTACGTCCATATTATTGCTGATGAGTTTATGAAATTTGGTGCACCGCTTTATATTCTTCGGTCTTGACGTGCTGCTCCTGTTCCTGCTGCTGCTTTATTGTACTTTCAGATGTTTATGTTTCATTTTCAAGTAATGATTGAATATTCTTGTTTTTATGTCAGCTGCCGTGGGCATCCACATAAGTGCAGGAAAGTGGAGTGGAAATACATTAAATAAACAGATATATTCAAGCAAGAAACAACTGTGTGGTGGGGGGTTAAATAATCTCAATAACGGAGGCTTTAACGTTTCACAGAAGTTGGTTTGCATGTTTACTCAATTGTCAGTTCCCCCAATTCCTGTTTTGTCCTGTTGGGATGTGTCAACACCTTGTTGCCGCAAGGGGCCTTCCTATTTCTCCCTGGAGGCACATCTCATCTTAAGACCCTCTTTCCACAAACTTGGTACAGCCTCAGGATAACACATGCATGGCAAGACACTCCAGGGAAGAGTAATTTTCACCTTTCGGGTACTTACAGGATGATAAAAAACTTTCCTCCGTGCCATGGAATTAATTCCTCAAAAGTTCCACTGTTTGCACATTCATTTGTTTCCTCATTGTTTTTATTAAGCAAGAAAGGAGAGCTTTATTACCACACAAATGAAAGCATCACGGGAAGACAGATACTTTGGAGATTGTTATTAATCTCCAAGAGTTATGAGGTTGCTGAAGTTCCGCAGAAATTAACATACTCACCCAAATTCTTTTCAAACCAGGCACGCAGAACGCTCACCAGGCCACTGCTTGAGTGGGAGATGTCAGACAATGAGCAGGGAGGAGGTCTGAAAAAGTCCAAATCTCTGAGATCTGTATCCAGGCAATGGAAATGGGCCATCTTGGTGGGAAGTTTCCAAGTGCTTCTCAGGCCAGCTGAAATTCCTCCGGTGTTTTACCCAAGGAAGAACATCCAAATCCGCCTAGCATTCATGAAATGCTATGACAAAATCAGTGATGCATTAGAAGAATAAACCCCAAGGAGAGGATCCAAGGAGAGGATGTCAGGGTGGGAAGACCATGGTTGTGTCAAAAGATTAAAATCCACGTTGTCAAAAAAAGTTCAGCGTTTCATTCTATAACTTTTTCAGAACTTCATCAGGGAAGCAAGCCGAGATAGGACACATTGCTAGAGAGATAGCCAAAAAAGGCAGGGGTCTCCCCATGGGTAGTTTTGCTAAATCTGTCTCCCCTCAGATTTGGCTCCCCTCAGATTTGTCTGGGTGTTTTGGCCAAAGCGGATGGTATTGGCATTGGCAACCTTCAGTCTCGAAAGACTATGGTATCGCGCTCTGAAAGGTGGTTCTGGAACAGCGTCTAGTGTGGCTGAAAAGGCCGATTCGGGAGTGACAATCCCTTCCACACCGGGAGCAAGTGCAGTCTGTCCCTGGTCTGTCTCCCTGGCTATGGGCCTTCCTTCTTTGCCTCTTTGCCTCAGACTGTTGGCCAAGTGTCTCTTCAAACTGGGAAAGGCCATGCTGCACAGCCTGCCTCCAAGCAGGCTGCTCAGAGGCCAGGGTTTCCCACTTGTTGAGGTCCACTCCTAAGGCCTTCAGATCCCTCTTGCAGATGTCCTTGTATCGCAGCTGTGGTCTACCTGTAGGGCGCTTTCCTTGCACAAGTTCACAATAGAGGAGATCCTTTGGGATCCGCCCATCATCCATTCTCACCACATGACCGAGCCAACACAGGCGTCTCTGTTTCAGCAGTGCATACATGCTAGGGATTCCAGCTCATTCCAGGACTGTGTTGTTTGGAACTTTGTCCTGCCAGGTGATGCCGAGAATGCGTCGGAGGCAGCGCATGTGGAAAGCGTTCAGTTTCCTCTCCTGTTGTGAGCGGAGAGTCCATGACTCGCCGAAGAGGAAGCCCTCACTTTAACTCATAGTTTTGATGTAGACAAAATGCTGGTGGCAGTTCTGAGAATGTCACGGACTAGGGATAGTGTTGATACAAATGAAATCAGTCTAGTTTTTCTCTGTGTTCAATATAGACATTCGTCCCAAGTCAAAAGGAGATCCTTGTGCAAGCCCATGCATGCAACATGGGAGCATTGTTTGGGAAGCATTACAGTAATCTGTTGACATGATTTGGAGTTGACCCATGGCAGCTGCTGGGTCCTACCGTGGGGCAAGGGAGCAAACTTTTATTACAAATGCTTCTTTACCCCAGAGAGGCCTGGATGTGCTAAAAGACCCACCTGGGACACAGCGAAAGTCATACTGGCGCCACTGCATTGCCGCATGGAGAGTTAATTGGGCTCAGTGGCATAGCTAGAGGAGTGCAAAGCACTACGTTTTGCAGGTACCCAAACACATTATCCAAGCGGCCCCTCCCCCTCTCCTTGAGAACCATTCTGGGTGGTGAGAGCAAAATGGAAGCATTCACCTCCGTTTTGCTCCCCCACCTGGAATGACTCCAAAAGGAGGGGGGGAAGGACCACTTGCACACTGCAGTGCGGCTCCCTGAAAAACTTAGTGCTTTGCACCCCCTCTAGCTATGCCACTGCTTGGGTTACCCATTGTAGATGTGTTTTGGGTATTCACAAATTTCTTTTCACTGTATTTTAAGGACAAATGTTACATTCTCTGCCATCACTGGGCACGGGGGCAAATTCAATCTAAGTTCAGCATTTCTGATAATTCTTAAATGATTTCTGGTGGGAATAGTTGCTGAGTGCATCAGAAATCCTCATCTCTTTTTATTTTTTTTTATAGAGCAGAGTTGCTCTTTCTTGGCTCCAATGAATTTCTGTTGATTTACTCCTGTTAATTAAAAAAAAAAATCTGTCTCCCCCGCAAGAACCCATTTAAAAAGAATGGCAACCCCGATGAATAAGAGTCAACTGGTCTTCATGGGGGGAATTATTGTGATCATATTAGGAACGTGTCCTCCTTGAAGTAAACTAGCCCAGGTTTTGCACCCTCACGCACTCCTCTTCTCGTTTATGTTCCATCTCTAGCCAATTAATGCCATACTAAATTATATACCTGCCAGGCCTTTAATTGCATACCACTGCAAAACAACTTTTCAGCCATTGTTGCACCTATATTAACCTCATGGGGAAGGAACATAAAATGTAAGAACCATAAACCTTCGCTTCTGAAGGTTTGTATCCCTCCTAAGGGATTCCGTGGCATGGCCCAAAATATATGAAGGGATGAAGGCAGCACGGGATGAAAGGAAATGGGGTCTTCCTGCCAATTCATTTTTTAGAACCCGCACTGCAGTGACCCATCTATGATTCTGGTTCACCTTTCTTCACCAAGGATTCTGCCTGTGATTCCACTGGTGCTTTGAAAACTTTTGGAAATATCATTTGAATAGATGGGTGCAAGGACTTAGGCAGAAGGGCTTGTTTGTTCGCTATTAAGTAGACTGCACATCACGGGCACACTTATATCAGTCATTACCCTTTTACACTTTACTTGTTGGCAACCTTCAGTCTCGAAAGACTATGGTATCGCGCTCTGAAAGGTGGTTCTGGAACAGCGTCTAGCGTGGCTGAAAAGGCCGATTCGGGAGTGACAATCCTTTCCACACCGGGAGCAAGTGCAGTCTGTCCCTGGTCTGTCTCCCTGGCTCTGGGCCTTCCTTCTTTGCCTCTTTGCCTCAGACTGTTGGCCAAGTGTCTCTTCAAACTGGGAAAGGCCATGCTGCACGGCCTGCCTCCAAGCGGGCCACTCAGAGGCCAGGGTTTCCCACCTGTTGAGGTCCACTCCTAAGGGTAAGTAAATTACTTATTACCCTTTAAATTGTAATCCCATGTTGAGAAATAAAGCTGAAGAGGATGGGTGTCCTTCTTCCCCAGGGGTCACTGGTGGCTATGGCTAGGGAGAGTGGATATGGTTGTGATTCAGGATGAAAAGGGAAAAATTGAACCACATGGGGTTCAAGTACATTTTGCACTTATGATTGTCATGAACCTGTCCTAGTACAAACATGAAGATTTCATACAGAGGTTTCCACTCTCCTGTCTTCTCTCCTTGCCCTTGGGTGCTGTCCACAAGAGCTAGCACTCCGGTTTGTACCACGTTTTAGACAAGATGGACTGGAAGTGGGGCACACCCTTCACCCACCTAGCCAACTACTGCAATGGCCAGCTGCTCTCCCTGTCCTGGAAAAGAAGGAATGTTTTTTTTCCAAGAGTCAGCCCACCTCTTCTTCCCCCGCGACCTGCCCCACTTGCAAAGTCGAGTGCCATTGACTGCAGCAAGTCCCATCTTCTGCTGACACTGCAGGGTTTCCAGCTTCAACCAGTAGTCACCGAGTTGGAACAGGGAGTGAGCACCAATCTCTTCAAACAGTATGTTATCACTGGGCTGCCCGAGGCAACATCTAATTGAACAGTGGGGAGAAGTTAGTTTGGAGGAGGAAGTGGCCATGCGAATTGAGACTCACATAAAAAGACTCACTCATAAAAAATGGTCTGAGTGGTCATGAGGCCGCTCCGTAGGTTCATTGTGCCTGAAGTCTTATCTAGCATCAAGGAGACTTCCAAGATGATAGAATCAAAATCCTGTTTGCAAAGCCCACTTTCCTCTGTACTCCATTGTTCCTTCCCAGCCCAGAACCACCGTCCAATGGCTTCCACAGCTGAACTCAGTATCTTCCCCTCACTGTACTTTGCAGCATGCTGTGGGAACCCTTTGCAGGGGAAAAGGGGGTGGGAGCATATACTGTAACTATATTAGCTTGTAAAGTAAACATGCAGAAATGGGCTACTGGTCATAAACAAGCTGTTTGCAGTTTGTCATGCGCCGTATATGTGCTGGATCTTATTTAGAAGAGCAAGATGCACTGGTTTGTTTCCAGACTGCCATGCACGGTTGCCAGGGACTCATTTCATTCCTGAGCATAAATAAAGCAAGCAATATACATTGTGAGCAATTCTGCTCACTCAATCTTCAGTAATAGAGTTTGAAAAGCATTACGCTATGCCTATACCTTATGTCCTATATGGCTGGATGTTAGCTTTCATAATGGTCTGCCAGACACAGGGCGGGTTTAGTAGCGCTCAGAAAGATCTAGCAGAAGTCCAGTTTCCACATGCAGCAATGCCCCTTGATGAGTTGCAGCTGAATATAGGAAAAGACCCTTGGGGAAAAAAAAGACCCAGTGCAGGATGGATCCCACCCACACTCAGCAGTTTTAAGTGGCTTTGCTTACTATGGAAGAGGTAAATACAAGCTAAAATCTTTTGCATTGAAATCGGTGGGACCAGCAACAATTAATACTGTATTTATTCTCCACACTTCCACCAGGCCTTTCTGTAAAAGTAATCAGAATGCAACAACCATGAATAAAAACAAAACAATACCTCTGGAACATGATCAGTCAAGGACTTTCACTTGTTCCTTGTCTTATTTTCTACATTTATATGCTTCCTTTCTGACAACGTGCTCAAGGTGCTTTACAATTTAAAGTAATGGCTTGCAATATAACCTTAGCAACAACAGGAATGGGGAATGAGGTGAAGAATAAAACAGGCACACTGCAGCCAGTTAGAACCCACAGTGTTTGATGGGTTCTGTCAATAGTGTTTGTAAGAACATAAGAACAGCCCCACTGGATCAGGCCATAGGCCCATCTAGTCCAGTTTTCTGTATCTCACAGCAGCCCACCAAATGCCCCAGGGAGCACGCCAGATAACAAGAGACCTCATTCTGGTGCCCTCCCTTGCATCTGACATAGCCCTTTTCTAAAATCAGTAGGTTGTACACACACATCATGGCCTGTAACCCATAATAGATTTTTCCTCCAGAAACTTGTCCAATCCCCTTTTAAAGGCATCCAAGCCAGATGCCGTCACCACATCCTGCGGCAAGGAGTTCCACAGACCGACCACACGCTGAGTAAAGAAATATTTTCTTTTGTCTGTCTTAACCCTCCCAACACTCAATTCTAATGGATGTCCCCTGGTTCTGGTGTTATGTGAGAGTGTAAAGAGCATCTCTCTATCCACTTTATCCTTTCCATGCATAATTTTGTATGTCTCAATCATGTCCCTCCTCAGGCGTCTCTTTTCTAGGCTGAAGAGGCCCAAACACTGTAGCCTTTCCTCATAAGTAAGGTGCCCCAGCCCAGCAATCATCTTAGTTGCCCTCTTTTGCACCTTTTCCATTTCCACTATGTCCTTTTTGAGATGTGGCGACCAGAACTGGACACAGTACTTCAGGTGTGGCCTTACCATCAATTTGTACAACGGCATTATAATATTAGCCGTTTTGTTCTCAATACCTTTTCTAATGATCCCAAGCATAGAATTGGCCTTCTTCACTGCCGCCGCACATTGGGTCGACACTTTCATCGACCTGTCCACCACCACCTCAAGATCTCTCTCCTGATCTGTCACAGACAGCTCAGAACCCATCAGCCTATATGTGAAGTTTTGATTTTTTGCCACAATGTGCATGACTTTACACTTACTGACATTGAAGCGCATCTGCCATTTTGCTTCCCATTCTGTGAGTCTGGAGAGATCCTTCTGGAGCTCCTCACAATCGCAATCGGAAAAGTTTCGTGTCGTCCGCAAACTTTGCAACCTCACTGCTCAACCCGGTCTCCGGGTCATTTATGAAGAGGTTGAAAAGTACCGTTCCCAGGACAGATCTTTGGGGCACACCGCTGTTCACCTCCCTCCATTGTGAAAATTGCCTGTTGACACCCACTCTCTGTTTCCTGGTCTTCAACCAGGTCTCAATCCATGAGAGGACCTGTCCTCTAATTCCCTGACTGTGGAGTTTTTTCAGTAGTCTTTGGTGAGGGACCATGTCAAACGCCTTCTGAAAGTCCAGATAAATAATGTCCATGGGTTCTCCTGCATCCACATGCCTGTTGACCTTTTCAAAGAATTCTAAAAGGTTTGTGAGGCAAGACTTACCCTTACAGAAGCCATGCTGATTCTCCCTCAGCAAGGCTTGTTCGTCTATGTGTTTTGAGATCCTATCTTTGATGAGGCATTCCACCATCTTACCCAGTATAGATGTTAGGCTGACCGGCCTATAGTTTCCTGGGTCCCCCCTCTTTCCCTTTTTAAAGATAGGTGTGACATTTGCTATCCTCCAATCCTCTGGCACCGTGGCCATTTTGAGGGACAATATTTTAGTCAAGAGATCAGCAACTTCATTCTTCAATTCCTTAATAACTCTTGAGTGGATGCCATCAGGGCCCAGTGACTTATTGATTTTTAACTTATCAATGAGGTCTGAAACATCTTCTCTTTTAACCTCTATCTGACTTAACTCCTCGGTCAGCAAGGGCCATTCGGGCAGCGGTATCTGCCTGAGGTCTTCTGCCATGAAGAATAGATGCAAAGAACTCATTTAATTTCTCTGCCATCTCTAAGTCTCCTTTTATCTCCCCTTTCCCTCCCTCACCATCCAGAGGGCCAACCGCTTCTCTGGCGGGTTTCCTGCTTCTAACATATTTGAAGAAGCTTTTATTATTCCCCTTAATGTTGCTTGCCATGCGTTCCTCATAGTCTCCCTTGGCCTCCCGTATCACCTTCTTATATTTCTTTTGCCACAGTTTATGTTCCTTTTTATTCTCTTCATTAGGGCAAGACTTGCATTAACAGAAGGAAGCTTCCTTGCTCTTTACGGCTTCTCTAACTTGGCATGTTAGCCCTGCGGGCACCCTCCTGGATTTAGTGGAGCCCTTCTTCCTTTGCGGTATACACTTCCGCTAGGCCTCTATTACTGTTGTTTTAAGCAGCCTCCATGCACTCTGGAGACTCTCTTTACCTTCTCTTTCAACCTCCTTCTAACCAGCCTCCTCATTTGAGGGAAGTTCGCTCATCAGAAATCAAAGGTCATTAGTCATTAGTGGGAGGGGGGATTTGTGACTTGATCAGGACAAATAGCACATAATTTGGAATATAGGAAAGAAAGGAAGAGGCCTACGCCAGATATTGTAAGTGTTGGAGTTGGTGCAACTCTATCTGCTGTCCAGAGGGGGCAGGATGCTGTCCAGAAGGGGTCAAGCTATGACCAAGTGACTCTGACCTTTCTACTTGTTCTCTCTGTGATCCTTGTGGGGTGTGGCCCTAACCCTTTATCCTTCCCTTCTCCTCTGAGCACTTCTTGTCCTCTGACCACTGACCTGTTAAGATGGCGCACACCAGGGCTCTGATGCCCAGGCCATCTTGAGCACAAGGCATGCAGGGCAAGGCAGCTCCAGGGCCTTGCTATCTCTAAGTGTTAGCTGAACCTCTGATCCTAATCAGATGCTGTAAATATACACTCAATGGAACTGTAAGTAAATAACTTCTTTTTGCAACTTTAACAAGCCATTGCCTCTTTGTCTTTTTTATTGATTAGCAGTCAGCCAGGTGAGGGAGTTTCCCTAGGGTGAGACCCAAAAGGGGGGTCCGCTGCTTAAGCTACTCTGCTTCCCCCCCAAAGAGGAAACTATTTTTAATTTCCTCCAAGCAAACCAATGCTGGGTGGCATCAGAAGTAATGTCACCCCTGACAGGGACTCTGAGAGGAATTTTATCAGAGGGTACAAAGTTTCTTTTGGGCCCCTTTGCAAAGAGGGAGGGGTGAAACAGAGTCAGGGAGGGTGGTGACGGGCAAGTAGAAATGGGGAGGGGCAAAACAGTGTAGGGAGAGGGTAAAGGCACCTGGAAAAGTCTTTGGAGCCCAGGTCTGCCAACCCATGTGGCATTAGTAGTGTCTCCAGCATCTGTGCAGGCAACAAGTCTGAGTAGATAGGAAAACATAATATCCGAGGACATTTCTGGGCCCCTCCTTTGGCTTCTGGGCCTCCCTTTGGACCCTGGGCCCAGGTACAAATTACCCCCTTTACCTCCCTCTCCTAGACCCTGGCCCCTGGCTCTCTGGCAGTGTTACGTGATTTGGACAAGACAGCCAGAAGTCAAAGCAGCCAAGCTGGAAATTATCCTACTGACTCTCTGACCTGATTGGTGACCTTGGATGCCTAGTCAGCTGGTGCACATCAACTAAGCAGGTGGGTTGGCTACCACTATTGTCTTAGCAGGACTCACAGAAAGAAGACAGCAAATCCACAAAAATGCCCTGCTTCTTGACACTCTTTTGGCTGCCCTTGGAATTTCTTTCTGTTTTGCCTGAGGCACAACCTCCAAAATTCACTTTGAATTGTGTTTCGGGCAGTTATTTTACTGGGAAGAGCCCCTTCCCAAGAGGCTTATAAATACACTGATGCCTGAAACAGGAGCATGAGGAAAAAACAGATTTGCAATAAGTAACCGGGGTGGAAAAGCAAAATTGTGTTGCATTGGTGGCAAAAAAAGGCAGCAACTTCAGAAAAAGCTTTGGTAAGTTCAGGGGTCTTAAAGAATGACCTGAAGGAAGATGTTCTTAGAGGTAAGCATTGCAGGTGATGCAGTGTGCTGTGTAAGTGGCCCCAAACACTCACCATCAGAGCCAGAAGAGTAGGAGGCAACCTGATGAGCCAGGGCAGGAGGAAGGCTATTTGAGCCAGAGGAACGAGAATGCCTAGTGAGGGCTTTGAGAGGAACTGACGTTAGACAAACACACAAGCAAGGAGACAACTTTTCAGAACTCATTTCTTTGGGAGCGTTCCACTTTTTGTTCTGTCTTACTCAGGGGTGATTAATAACCTTTCATTCCTTTCAGCTTTAATTAATTGGTGCCATGTTACAGTCTCTCTCTCTCTCTCTCTCTCTCTCTCTCTCTCTCTCTCTGTTATAAAAAAAATGTTTTCTTCTTTTAACCTGGTGCAATCATTTCCACGTTGGGTTATTCAGTCTGCAGCGTAGCCCAAATGGGCTGAAATAATAATAGTCTGAAATAATAATAATGCTCATGCATCTAAAATTAGTAGTTGATCTTTGTCATTGATTAAACATTGTTTGAGCTGCCATCTCCGAAACCTCGCAGTACGGGGCCATCTAGTTAGTTGCTTTCGAAAGGGATTCCGCATATTTGAACTGCCCCTGGAACCCGGGAAGAAGACAATGGATGGGGAGAGATTCATCTGCGGTGTTTTATTATTATTTTTTTCCTGCCTATCTGGGGCATCATAATAAGCACTTTCAGGTCCTCGGCTGAAACAATGAACGCAAACAATGAGCATGTCTAGAAAAGATAATAATAAGTAGTTTGATTTCATTGTAAAACAAACATCTCACTTTTTCATTGCACTCATGGGAGGAAGCACACTTGCTAGTTAGTGCGGAGAAGCCAATGAAGCAGACATGCAAAAGGTCTGGCACAGGAAATGGAGGCTCGAGGGTGCAAGGGATGGTGGGGAAAGAGTGAACAGGAGCATACAAAGGGCCCCTTTGCACATTGTGAGAAGAGGAGGGAACTGAGGCCTGGAGTCCCTTGAATGCTCCTTCTTGGGCAAAGCATCAGCAAGAGGGAAGGTCAAGGCGTTTCAGTGAGATAGGAATGTGTCTCCAAAGAGCTTCATATTGTGAAGCTCTTCCCTTGCCTACACACTCAGCACTGTGACCAAGAGACTAGCCTGCACACCATGACTTTCCTGCTTCAAATCTTGCTTCCTTCCATGAATTCACCAGGTGACCTTAGTTCCAGCATACTCTCCTAGCCTCAGTCTTCCCAAGCTGCAACATGGGGTGCAGCTAGAAGGGGTGTGGCACGCAAGTCCCCAGAGTGGCTCCAAAGGGGAGGAGTTGCTTGCGTACCATGATGAGGCTCCCTGCAAAACTTAGTGCTTTGCAACCTGTCTAGTTACACCACTGCCTTGGGGTGGCCACGGCAGACAGGCAAGCTAGTTTTTTTTCCCTTTTCCTCCTCCTCCATCCACTTTGATAAATTTGTGCTGCCTTAGGGGCCATGTTTAGTACAGGTGGGTGTGTGAGTGCTCCTCTCCTTCTCTCCCTCCCCTTTTTCTGCTGTGATGGCTGCGATCCTTCTTCCTTTCTCACGTACTCTATCTTTTGAAATGTTAAGAGGTGGAAACAGGGCTGGAAAGAAGGAGTGGACACCTTCTTATATAATGTCCCCGGGTTCTCCCACATCCACATGCCTTAGTCTCAAAAAAGACATAGTGGAAATGGAAAAGGTGCAAAAGAGAGCGACTAAGATGACTACGGGGCTGGGGCACCTTCCTTATGAGGAAAGGCTGCGGCGTTTGGGCCTCTTCAGCCTAGAAAAGAGACGCCTGAGGGGGGACATGATTGAGACACACAAAATTATGCAGGGGATGGACAGAGTGGGTAGGGAGATGCTCTTTACACTCTCACATAATACCAGAACCAGGGGACATCCATTAAAATTGAGTGTTGGGCGGGTTAGGACAGACAAAAGAAAATATTTCTTTACTCAGCGTGTGGTTGGTCTGTGGAACTCTTTGCCACAGGATGTGGTGATGGCGACTGGCCTGGATGCCTTTAAAAAGCGATTGGACAGGTTTCTGGAGGAAAAATCCATTACGGGGTACAAGCCATGATGTGCATGCGCAACCTCCTGATTTTAGAAATGGGTTATGTCAGAATGCCAATGCAAGGGAGGGCACCAGGATGCAGGTCTCTTGTTATCTGGTGTGCTCCTTGGGGCATTTGGTGGGCCGCTGTGAGATACAGGAAGCTGGACTAGATGGGCCTATGGCCTGATCCAGTGGGGCTGTTCTTATGACACCACACACACACATACACACACACACACATACACACACACACAGAGAGAGAGAGAGAGAGAGAGAGATCTGACCTCAAAGCCTGGGGCTTGCGGTGGTCATCCCAATTTGTTTTATCAAAGGACAGCTCTGACTGAAGGGATAACCTTGTGGTTTTGTACATTGCATTCAAAGATGAAAGCGGGAGAAGCAGACCAGAGTGTATGTATTGCTTGTGCAGCTGCAAGTGCGGGCACATGGGCAAATCCAGTGCTCAGCCAAAAATCAAGTTTAATTTTTGTGCCCATTCCAGGGGAATCTCAAACAAACCAGCACCACTCTGGTGAGCGTGGCAAAGCAGTACTCACTCACAAAAGCAGGGATAGACTCTCAGAAGGCCGAACACTTGCATGCATTCAGTGCTTACAATGTTTCACAGAGGTTCAAACGAAAAGAGCCTTTGTGTGCAGTCAGTGTGCTTGCAAAAGTTAACACTTTTGTAAACAGGAAGCCCAATGCAATTTACCCTCCCCCACACACACTGATGCAGCCATGCCAAAGGGGTTTGCACTGCACCTTGCAGGGTAGTTCTGAGACCTGGAGGCCTTTGAGAGATAAGGGAACATTTGTTCCTCTGCCCCTGGGCAAGCTTCCACTGGGTTTATGTGGATTCCCACAACTGTTTTCCAGGCAAAGGTTCAAGTGGACCTGGGTCGGTGGACTGAGGATGGGAGGAGGGGTAGGATATCAGCAGAGATGTTGCCTCTGACAAACACCCCCTTCTCACCATTGAAACCTCCCTCCCAGTCCCTGTTCCATTCCTCTCTGCCGCATTCCCTCACAACCACCCCCTCTCCCCATGCCAACTACCAGGGCTCATGTGGATGTCTCAGGGTCCAATCCTACCCAACTTTCCAGCCCTGGTGTAGCCATGTCAGTGGTGTGTGCACTGCATCCTGGGGTGGGAGGGTAGTTATAGAGGCCTCCACAGCTGCATTGCAGCTGCACGGATGCTGGAAAGTTGGATAGGATTGGGCCCTCAGTCACCTGGCCATCATCGCTCATCGTTCACAGAGGCGGTCAGGCTGTGCACAATGGCTGTGCACAATAGGCTGCAAAGCACACTGTGTCACCAGGAAGCATGTTCCGGTGACCCAGTGGCAGGACAGGATTGGGGCCACGTTCCTGCTTCCCTTGATTCTGCTCATGAACACTCAGTTCAATTTTGCAATGCTTATCCGACTACAAAGTGGTTTTGTTTCTTCTTGAGGAACTACTCAGAACAGAAAACAGGATCTTCTCTTCTAGGAGGACTGACTTTCAAACACTGAACAGTTTGACTTGGTAAGATAACGTTTGGGGAATTAGAGGAAATGCCTGCTGTCAAATGTATTGCTGATCATTTTAGGGTTTGGGGGGCTTTTGGGGCTGTTTGTCCTGATGATGTGCGCAGATGCTGTTTTTGCAAACTGGAGCTTCTAGAGAAAAAATTGCTAATGATTGTCATCCCTTCCTAAAGAATGGCCTGTGAAGCGTCTTGTAACATCTAGGCTGAGGCCATAAGAAGAGGACAGGTTCAAATGCTAAGACTGGAACTACAGGTGTCTTCTCCTGTTGATCAGGATTATTTGAAGGAAACTATGCAAACCAAGAAGTGTCTGTGACACTGTCCACCCTGTGACAGGTAAGACCACAAGATGTGGTGATGGCATCTGGCCAAGATGCCTTCAAAGGGGGATTGGACAAATTTCTGGAGGAAAAATCCATGATGGGTTACAAGCCATGATGTGTATGTGCAACCTCCTGATTTCAGAAATGGGTTATGCCAGAATGCCAGATGCAAGGGAGGGCACCAGGATGCAAGTCTCTTGTTGTCTTGTTTGCTGCCTGGGGCATTTGGTGGGACACTGTGAGATAAAGGAAATGGACTAAATGGGCCTATGGCCTGATCCAACGAGGCTGTTCTTATGTTCATATGAGGCCCTGGCTGTCCCATAATGCACCAACAATCAGAAAAACCAGGAAGGAGGAGCACCACTCTTTCCCCCAGTGCCTAGTTAGTAAAGGGGCAGGGGTTGGTAGGGCTTTACCCTGAACCTCCTCCTTTACCTTGAGCAGTTTTTGAGACTCTCTGCTCAATCCATATCCTACAAACGTCTCAGCTGTTAGCCCATTACCTTTCTTGTTGACACTTCGACTGAAGGTTTTAATCTGCAGTTCCCTCCCTCCTGTGAAGAATCCAGACCTGGCATTCCCATCACCAAGAAGACAGAACCATGTGACGAGCATCTCTTGAGAGGTGCAAGTTTTGCTGCAATAGCAGCCAGTGGCTTCAGCAGAAGCCTCTCAGATGAATGGATCTGTCCCTTGTCTTGCATAGGTGTGTTGGAGCCTCACTACCCCTGAAGGGGTGACACTACCGGATACTTGCACAAGTCTTAATGTGGATCATTTGTAACTGGTCTCTAAGTATAGATTTGCCATTGCTCCCTAACTTTGTCCTAGCAGAGTCAAAAAGGGGGGGAGGAGGAGGGGGGCAGTAGAAGTGGTAGAGAGGGAGCTTAAGTCACCCACTGATTAGTAGCCCTGATCCTATCCAGCTTTGGCCCCTAAGCTTCTATAGGTCAGCTGATGACTTAGCTGCATCCTCAGTATTTCTGTGGTCCAGCTGCCTGAATTGCATCCCTTGTACAGTTGCCATCAGATGGAACTGGAATGGAATTGGAGGTGTCTGTAATAATCCTGCCCACACTTCCTGTGAAGTCAAAAGCAGTGTGACAGGGTGCAACAGTGTTTCACACGAGGCTTTTGTGCATCTCTGTGTGCTGTAATGGTTGGTTGGCAACCTTCAGCCTCGAAAGACTATGGTATAAGCCTATAGCACCCGGTATTCCCAGGCGGGATCCCATCCAAGCACTAACCAGGCCTGACCCTGCTTAGCTTTCAAGATCAGACGAGATCGGGCATGTGCAGGGTAACAGTTGCTGTAATATGCAAACCATTAAAACGTACAGCATTACACAGGGGCATCTCCAGAGGCGCTGCTTTCCTTGTGATCAAGAACTCCAGCCTGCCAAGTGAAGCATCAGGAAGGGGTACTAACTCATAAGTAGATCTACCAATTGGATGAGGCTTCCAGCCTGCACCTTAAAATGAAGCCAGCAGATCTCCTGCTGCTGAAGGACTGGATTGGATTGGCTGGCTAGGACCCACTCCATTCCAAGCAGCACCCACACTGCTGGAGGTGGAGAAATTGAGGGCACTTGCCAATTCCCTTCTTCTGCCCAGCTGTTAAGCACAGAGGAAAACTGCAGCCCTCTCCTTCCTCTGCAGCTGGTTGCATTTTGCTTCAAGTCTCACAGAAAATGCAAAAAGTTTAATGGTGTGTGTGCACTTGTGGGTAAGTTGTTCGTACCGTCGGGTAGACAAGCAGTAAATTGGTGTGAGAGAGACACATGACACGCAATCCCTTCCAGTCTCTCAGCCAGCCTGACCTATTTAAGGCTCTCTCCGAGGACAGAACTCTCACTCCTTCCCTCCTGCCTGCTGAGAAAGATCTCTGGAGAGTCCCCCATCCTAACCTGCAGTGGAGCTCAGGTGTGAGCGGTGAAAATGGAGACTGACTCAGCTTGCTGAAGCGCAGCTGCCACCCAAGCTTTGGGAAGTCAATTTGGAATTCCCAGAAAGCCTAACTTCAACACCCAGTCCAGGCTGCTTCCTGATAACTCTTTTGAAGCTGGTTTCTATCTTCTTTTCCCTTCTAGAGGCTTTCCCCCCTCAGGTCCTACCCTGCATTTCTTTCCAGCTTGTTTTAGAATACATTTTAATTTGAAATTAAACACCTACATCCTACAAGTAACCAACCCACGAGCTGCAAATAAATTAACAACCCAATTCTAGATCATGCTACAGCAAGCAGGCACGCCATGGAGGGACATGCGGTATGCTGTGGTGGTGGTGGGGTGATCAGACGGCCTGAAAAAAGCAAGGGAAATTATTTTCCCCTTACTTCTGAGTAGGCTTCTGATGGCCTTTGCATCCCCTTGGACCTATACCAGCTATATAGTTGGCATAAGTTCAAGGAGAGCAGGTTGAAAAAAAAAATGGGGGAAATAGGATATGGTACACACAGTGCCACCAGATTCACTCTGTCCTCCCCCCAACACTTCCCTGGCTCCTCCCTGACATGCCCTGTTACTGCCCTAACCCACCCACTACCCACCCCTGCCAGCCACGTACTACTTCTGGTGGTGGCTGGGTGGTCCAGTGGCACACATACAGCCGCCAGCCATTCATGCTGGTTGTCCTATTGTGCAGCAACAACCGCAAGAGCCTTCCGCTGACAGGACAGGAGTTACATCAGCCAAGTCTCCCATAGGATTGGGCCCTTAGGGTGCAATCCTAACCAACTTTCCAGCACTGACCTAGCCGCAATGCAGCCCCAAGGTAAGATGACAAACTCACCCTTACCTTGAGGAGGCCCCCTTGACTGCCTATGCACTGCAGATGCAGTGCATGCCAGAGAGCAGGTATTTATTTGAATTATTTTTATACCGCTTTTCCCTTACATCTGGCATTCTGACATAGCCCATTTCTAAAATCAGGAGGTTGCACATACACATTGGTTAGGATTGCGCCCTAAATTGTATTATTGACAGTCTGCAAGATTTTTATAGATTATTTAGGAGATTTATCGTGAATGAGCTTGGTCCTTTTCAATGTTGGATCCACGTAGGTCGTATTTCAATTTTCAGAGTCATGTTTACATCTGTGCAATATGAATCTTACTGGAGTCCATCTAGACCAGGGTTCTGTTACTGGGCCAAAAAGATGCCTGTGAATGGAAAAGGCATTCTTATGAGCCCACAACCAACCTGTGCCCTCCCAAGAGACCCTCCTCACTCAGTAAGATATGGTGGTGTCTGGAAGTGATCATCAGGCTGCAGGCCAGTCAACATGTGGCAGAACATTCTTGAGAGGAAGGGGGTGAGAATTATTTCAGGCCCTCCAAAATCAGGATTTTAATCTGAATAAGAAAACAGGCAGGCATTTGGATCAGGCCTAGTAATGACCGTTCTTCAACTGTTTGAGTGGCAATTGTTTTTTCAGGTGAGCATTTTTGTAGTGGTTGCCATGTTAAGAAATAAGAATTGCTTTGGGGAGTAAGACTGAGCCCAGTCCTGTGCATGTCTACAGTCAATGGGGCTTACTCCCAGGTAAGTGTGGATAGGATTGCAGCCTAAGTGGCCATCTAGTTCAGCACTATGTTCCCAAAAGGAGCAAGTTAGAAACTTCTCAAAGCAAAAAGAGTTGTATCAATGATCTACCACTGTTCTCAGAATCTGATGTTTAGAGTTTTCTTATTTCTGAACATGGAATCTTCCCATTTAGAAAGATTATTATCCTAGTGAACAGCTATTTATATACTATGCTCTACATTAATTATTAGATTTAATTATATCAAAATTATATCAAAGAAAATGTCTGGAATCTTAACTGGGTGCATTGAAATACATCTTCTCTAGTGACATCAGTAGAGGATGCGGGACCGCACTGGGTGGATTCCTGGGGGGGGGGGGGTTGACACCCCTAATGGCCCAATTTTTTTTTTTAATAATACCATCATGTTATATATCATTCTGTGAGTAAGGCGGAATGAAACATACCACGCTGAAATATCTGAAAAACTTTGGTCAAGCACATTTGACGCTGAGCTCGATCAGAGCTGGAGTGTATTGTGAAATCTTTCATTCTTTTCCAGGAATGGGCAACAAAGCCTTTGTGTGCACACTTCCTGTGGCTTGCAGCATCTCAAGGTCAAGCTTAACCCCTGCCCAGCAAGGCTTGGCACTTCCATTACGCCAGGTGGGATAGCAATTGCACAATGCACTTTCTGAAGCGAAGGTCTCCTAGCATGGTGCAGCCTGATATTTGCAACATATTCCACTTCAGATGAAATCTAGGGTTCTAGTCTAAATTCATGTTGTGGAGGGATTCCGCTCTATGCTGCTTACACTTTTATATTATAAGTGGGAAACTGGTCTCAAAGCATGGACCAGAGATGGGTATTTGACCATCTTCTACAGTTGTCCAAAGCTATCAAGTTGGCTTAGCAGGAATCAGTCTGTAAAGGAAACAAAGTCTAAAGATGTCTGCCCATACCAAGAAATGCTGATCAATGTTCGTCAGACATTTTGTCCAAGCCAAAACCTCCAAATGCACCTTCAGATGTCACTGAGCAAAATTTGACAGCAACTCTCCCAAAGGGAGAGTTGGGCAAGTCTTTTGGGCAACTGTGACCAGCAAAAATAACCTTTCTGGCTCCACCAGGCCCTTGGCATAAAAGAGTCTGAGAGTTTATTCTCTCCCCCGCCCTCTTTCATCTCTTAAGATAATGTGAAAACATTTTCCCTTGGAAAACATGTTTATGCAGCATCAGCATCAAAAAGCCATTTTCTTGTTTTCCCTAATGACTTTATCAGACATACAGCAACACAATGAAAGATGTTGTTATTCCCTTTTCTTTCCTTGATCTTTATGTTTTCATGGAAACATCATTAGTGAGGATAATAGTGGTGCCAGAACAGATTCAACGCATGGGCCTGACGCTTTCGTCCTAATGGAGCTCGAGCGTAATCGGTTTGCCTTGAAGCTCCGCCGTGCATGTCAGCAGCCATTTCAGAAGGATGAAGCTGCAGCTGCCTCCGCGGCTATCGTCTTGAGGAAACACAACAATCAGATTATCCCTTTCAACACTATCTCTGAGGGAAGATTCTGACATCCGTGCGATTCTTCTCGTCCTCGCTTGCCTATGGCAGGTTGCTGGACTTGATGGCCCTAAAGGTAACTTCTAATGCTTCCTTTCTTTGATTTGCATGATGTTTGCAATTATCACAATTGTTTGGTCATCACTTCAGGAAACAATCTTTTGTCCTGTTAGAATGGGGATGAATAATCACACAGAATGAGTTCTCACCATCAGTTGCCCTCAAAGTACGGGTTCCCTCCCCCCCCCCTGGAGGTGCATGGGTCACTTGGAAAGTGATGTGAATTTCTAGGGTGGTCAGAAGATCCTGGGGCAGGTGGTATCATCTTCCCTCACCATCTTCCCCCCAATATCAGGTACCTCCTCCTCACAGTCAACACTCACTGATCCACTTTGGATTTTTGGGCTGATTGAACACCACTACTCCATCATCTGGATGCGAAGAGAGAGTTGCTGCTTTGCTTCTATGTTGTCAGTGTGTTGCATTAGGCCGGGGCGTTCCAAGCTGTGGTCCGTGGGCTGCATCCGTTCTGTGGGGAAGACTTCCATTGTCATTACCGATCGCCCCCCCATGTTCACTCCGCCCCACTGCTTCCGTGTTCTGCTGCCCCAACAGGCACTGCTCCATGATTTCTTGGAAGAAGTGATGGGGTGGAGCAAACATGGGGCAATCGGTGGTGACATTCCCCTGAAGGCTGGGGATAAGAATAGGCCCTCAGTTTGGCTGTACTTGTCGTAAGAGGCAACTAAATAGCCACCGGGTAGAAGGGACTCATTAGCCTAGGAAGGCAGCTCATCTGAGAGAAGGAAAACTCTGGTCCCAAACCTCCACTGCCTTGTGGCTACATCCAGTTATGGAAAAGGCTTCAGGAGTCAACCTCGAGGCAAAATCCGGAGCCGGAGTCCCTGAGGCAGTTCATGGCTGAACACAGTCATGTTCTGGCAACTCCTGCGACGCCGCTGGAACCAACCGCATTGGCTTCTGCCTTTCCATTGGACCATTTCAGCGACGTGGAGAGGGGGGATTTGCTGCATGGGAAACAGTCTATCCTCCATATCTACTTTACCCAGGCTTTGCACACTGGAGAGGACACTCTGTTCCAGAACACTATTCAGAGCACGATACCATAGTCTTCTGAGACCGAAGGATGCCAACATGACGGTGGTGACAATGGCAATCTGCCTACTCCCTGGCAGAACAGAAAGCTCCGGTCACGTCGGGGAGGCTGTTTGTGGCGTGCAATGTTCTCCAGTTTGGAGACCGCTGCTTTAGGCAATAGTCAGGGGCATACCGGTTCCTTTGCTCTTTTAATGTCAGTGTGGGATTACTGCCACAATCCCTGAAGTCTCTCATGCAGTAAGTACACAACTGTGTGCGAGGATTTCTACATATTTCACCCCTGGAACAGATCGTTGACATGGGGCTGAGGAGGGGAGAAGCGAGCCTAATTTTGAAGGAAGGAGCAGATTCAAAAGCTTTGAGGCACACCGCACCAAGTCAGTGAATGATTAAGAGCTCTGTGATGACTAAGGTAGTAAACCACCAAGTGTTGAACACATCATGGGACTTAGCAGTCAAGTGGCGCGATCTCAGGATGAGGTGAGAGAGGACATGACATGTCAGAATATTCAGATGGGCACCTGCCATTGACAGCCTGATCCTATGCAGGGACAGTGTGTTGAATAAGAACATAAGAAGAGCCCTGCTGGATCAGGCCAAAGGCCCATCTAGTCCAGCTTCCTGTATGTCACAGTGGCCCACCAAATGTCCCAGGGAGCACACAAGACAACAGACACAACCTGCATCCTGGTGCAAGACCGCTTGTGCAATGGCCACTCCCAGTGGAAAGGCTGGTTGTGAAGGGTGGAAAGGGGAAAACGTACCTGGCTTTTGGCTGCTGCATGGTCCCCAATGGGGCTCCTCAGAGCCGCTTCTGCTCTGTCGCTGGCAACAACATCAGTGAGCTGCTGTGCTGGCTTAACTAGTGCATGCACGGATGAACCAGCCTCACCTGCAGGTCTTTCACTAATTGTGAAGCACATGCCTGTGTGAACCAGTGCAAAGGGTCCGATGCAAGTCAGAACAGAGAAAGCATTCTTTACTGTTGCAGACGGTGGAGGCCAACGGCATGACCTCGGTGTTTGTGGTCACACATTCCGTTTGTGCAACTTACAAATGCCTCTCATTTCCACCAGCGCTAACAAGAAAGCGGATCTCAATTTCGGCTCCAGCAGGAAAGAGCCATTCACTTACCCAACGCAGTGGTGGTTGTCAGACGAACAAATCATTAATTAGATGAAAGGTCAAGCAAGCGTCTTTAAAAGATTGACCTATTTAAGCAAACTTCCATTAACAGGCAAGAGATCAGCAGCTCCCTAACTCGTGTGAAAGGCCACTGCTTATTACAGGATCAGCTTGGATTGCTTTCACAGGTTTACAGCTAATTATATAACACAAATAAGTATGCGGCAAGCATGTCAGTTGTCACGAGGTCATCATGTCAGGCCTGGGACGACAAATGGAGAAACATGGGTGTCATCCCAGATGCAGCTACCCGCTAAAGAGCATCAGCCGTCCAAGATCGGATGAAACTTTGATACGGTAGCAGGGATGCTTCTACTGTCGAGTGAGTTCATAGGTCCACAGAGAAAACCAGGAACCTGCGCATGAGGTAGCCTCAAGGGGGTGTGGAATAAGCCTCACTGGGGGATTGCAAGCCAAGCATAGCCCACGTGGAAACCACTGAGAAACCAGCTTCTGAACCATGATCAAGTGTCTTCAAAGTCAGCAAGCCTGGGGTGGCGTTTCCAAACACAGTCTAGCCTCTAGTGTTCAAGAGGTCCAAAAAAGTGTGTCAGGTAAGGGGAAAGAAGTTCTTGTTTCACATTGATGAAGGAGGAAGCAATGCCCCTCTGGAAGGCTGGCTGGCTGGGTGATAGCAATGTGGGTGAGTGATCGCATTCGACTGCTGGAAGCCCTCCCCTTGTGGGGGTAAGCAGAGGACAGAACTAATAGCCGCAACAACAACCAATGGAAGAGGCCATCGCTCAGTGGCAGGGCAATGTGAGGCTTGCAGAAGGTTGCAGTATCAATCCCTGGACTTGCTAGTTAATGGATATTAGGTGACTGGGCTAGAAAGTACCTCTTTGAACAGCTGCTGCCAATTGGACAATACCGAGCTCAATAGCTCAGCGGTCTGACTTAGCTTCTTGCTTCATACATTTAACTACGTGAAGGGTCAGGCTAGCTCATCCATCCATGAGGCAGGGTTAAGCAGTTACTTCAGGTGGTGGGCTAGATGTGGGTTCAGATTGGACTGCTCCCCATGAACACCCCACACTGGCCCTTTGCTCACCACATACGCTACACAAGTTTCTGGAGGAAAAATCCATTACGGGGTACAAGCCATGATGTGTATGCGCAACCTCCTGATTTTAGAAATGGGTTGTGTCAGAATGCCAGATGCAGGGGAGGGCACCAGGATGAGGTCTCTTGTTATCTGGTGTGCTCCCTGGGGCATTTGGTAGGCCACTGTGAGATACAGGATGCTGGACTAGATGGGCCTATGGCCTGATCCAGTGGGGCTGTTCTTATGTTCTTAACTACAATTCCCAGGAAGCCTTGCAGGTCTCTTGTTATCTGGTGTGCTCCCTGGGGCATTTGGTGGGCCGCTGTGAGATACAGGAAGCTGGACTAGATGGGCCTATGGCCTGCTCCAGTGGGGCTGTTCTTATGTTCTTATCTGCTTTCTTGGCGGATCCAGCACAAGTAGCAGCTCACACATAAATGCCTAAGGACAGGGATGGGCACCCGACTCAAATTGACTCAACTCAAGTCATGTAAAAACACATGTTTTTTGATGAGTTAACTTGAATTGTGGACGTCGCTGACCCCAACTTGTGTCGCAAGTTGCCAGATGCAAGGGAGGGCACCAGGATGCAGGTCTCTTGTTATCTGGTGTGCTCCCTGGGGCATTTGGTGGGCTGCTGTGAGATACAGGAAGTTGGACTAGATGGGCCTATGGCCTGATCCAGTGGGGCTGTTCTTAGGTTCTTATGCAACTTGCAGCCAGTGACTCAAAAAAAGAGCCTGAACTCAAAATGACTTGACTTCCTATTTTGAGTCCTCTGTATGTGTCCTTGCTTACTTTTTTTACTGCTTCTTTGTCGCTCATGTTGATTCCGAAAGCTGGCCTGCAGACCAATACTAGCAACAGATGTAGTGGGAGGGTAGGCTTTCTTTGTTCTAAGAGGTGGGGCTGGAGTGGGGTTGAGGGAAGGAATAAGGATTAAGTTTTTTCACCCCTTTGGTTTCAAGAAACTGGGGGGGACAGAACAGAAGTTGGGGGCAGCCAGGACATGGCGGAGGGCTCATTGCCATCAGAATGAACCAACGGCTTAAATATTTTTTCTGAATGAGAGAGGGAGGGGAGAGAAGGTGGCATCCAATGGATGGGTGGAGGGGGTTATTGTGATAAGAACAAATGGCTGGAGTTTCGTTTTGTTTTTTTTCTCCTGTACAAGCCCAGGGAGTGGCAAAAGGAGCCAGGAAAACGAGGCTGGAGTCATTTTTTTGTGATGGAAGAGGAACACCTTCAACTCTGCTGGCTCAGTTTTCTTCTCTGAAGTTGTGCTCAGGGAAGCCATTGACTCATGACTCGTTTCTCAAAATGACTCGTGACTTGACTCAAAAGACTCAAAATTTCTCATGAGTCGAGTTGAGACGGCCGTGCATTTTGACTCACAAGCTGATTCACGGAGTTGCTGCCTCGAATCTTGATTCGTGACTTAAGCTCCATGCCTTGAGCACATCCCTGCCTGAGGGACAGCTGCTGCTACTAGATGGCTCACATGCCCATCTAGTATGGGTGGTGGGGTGGTGGGAGGATGAGTGGCGTAGCAGCAGCAGAAACCTCTGGGCTAGGACCTCATTTAGCTGCTGTCAGGGTCCCCCTGACTTACCTGGGGGAAACCTGAAGGGAACAGGCTTGCAGGGCAAGAGGGGAGCTCAAGGCAAAGAGGAGATGGGCTCCAAGGCCAGCAGCAGGAGAGGGAGGATGGGGGAGGAACACCAGGCTCCAGCCTTTTGGCTATCACAAGCAGGGAAGGGCGGGGCTGGGAGAGGCCAGTCAGCCTTTTAACCCTCCCATGGAGGGTGGGCTGAGAACTGAAGGGGCTGGTCATGAGCATAAAGCCCAGCTGGGCCAAGAATGAAGGTGGTCTGGGTCAGGCAGCTGGAGGGAGCAGAACCCAGCCTGCCCATGAATCAAAGACTGGCTAGGAGCCAAAAAGCCCTAGCAGCTGGTGGAGAAGGGCCCTGGTGATGCAGCCTCCTTCCCCCCACACTCTCTGCTGAGGCCCCGGTGGCTGGGCCTTTGCTCTGGGAGGCAGAATCTCCAATGCCCCGCTGCTGCCCCTTGCAAGTACAAGGGTCCCCCTCAGGCCAGGACCCCACAGCCACCTTTCTCAGTGTGCTGAGAATGAGCAAGCAACTGGCAGCAGTAGCTGAACTTGGCAACTGCGCCCTGTTTCAGCCAGGCCAATCCAGTAGAAGGAAAGAGAGCACACAAACCAAGCAGCAGCAACCAACATTGCCTTTGCTTCCTGCCTCTTCTTTCTGCTTGTACAGGAAGTGCATGGAGGAGAGGGAAGGCAGTGGCCTTGAGCACATCCAGGGAGGCACTCTGGACGCAGCTTCCTCACCCCTGCATACATGTCCTCCTCCAGTGGCATCGCTAGGAGGGTGCGGGGGGTGTGGGCTGCACCAGGTGCTGCGCTGGGGGGGTGACGCACCAACTACCCCCCCCGTCCCTGCCCTCTGAAGGAACCTCCTGCCATGAAGTCCAGCTGGTGGCTTCTGAGGTGAGCCTCGCACATGCTGCAGGAGCCTCCTGCCCGAGTTTGGAGGTTTCTGAGGTGCTGCACGCATGTGCAAGTCTCACACATGTGTGCAATGCGTAGGAACCTCCAGCTCGAGCTCGGAGGGGCTTGCCCCTGCAAACGAAGGGCTGGAGGTTGCTGGGGCATTGCGTTCTCTTGCCCTCCCCTCTTTACTCCCAACCCTCACCCGAGCAGCCTGGGAGCCCCGCAGCACCGGGCTTTGCACATAGCAAAGCAAAGCAAAGCAGCTGGGCTTTGCACATAGTCGATGCTGACAGCAGCCTTCCCTCCTCCCTCTCTGTGCGAAAGGTAAGGGGAGTTACTGCTGCTCCTCTATCTGCCTGGCATTTGCTTTGCTTTTGCAAATGACTTCTTTGCTTTTTTGCAACTCATGGGCGTGCAACTTGGCGTTGCTTATGGGTGTCTTTTACAACTTGGGCATGCAAGAAGCAGGCTTTGTTTTTAAAGAGACAGCAGCCCTTCCAGCCCAATCCTCTGCATGTCTACACAGAATTAAGTCCCATGACACTCAATGGGGCTTACTCCCAGGAAGGCTTGGATAGGACTGCCACCTTAGAGCCCAATCCTCTGCATGTCTACTCAGGAGTAAGTCGCATTAGAGTCAGTGGGGCTTACTCCCAGGAAAGCATGGAAGGGCTTCTGTCCCTTTAAAACAAACCCTGCTTCCTGCACACCCAGTGAGTTTGCCTGTTTGGAAGGGAGGGTTCAGTTCTGCCTTTGCCCCCTATTTTTTGGGGTGGTTGGAACTACCCCTTCTCTGGGTGGTTGGATGCGCCCCAATGCAGGCTGCACTCAGAAGCCCAGAGAGAGGACAAGGAGAGTGATGATGGGGAGGTGAGAATTTCCTTCCCTCCCAATGATCATGGAGGGGGGCAAAAAAGTCTGTTACCCCCAAAAAGGCAGCCACTGGAAATCTGAAATAATACTCTGCAAAAGTAGAAGGGGAGGTGGAGATCCCCTGTCGCTCGCCAACTGCACAAAGGGCTGAGCTCCTTGTAGCCCTGATGCTGTGTTTGGGATGGGAGACATTTGTGAAACTCACAGCAAATTTGCCTCCTCCTTGGGTTTCTCCCCTTCCCTTCCTCCCTCCCTCCCTTCCTCAGCCTGTATATTTTTCAAGATTACTGCCTTCTCCAACATTTTCTACATTTTAAAACTTCCTTTCCTCCCCCCTGTTATTTCCCACCCCAGACAGACAGAATAGAACAAAAAGGGGGGGAGTATCTGTTGAAAGAGTTGCAAGAGAGTCAGAAGCTGGAGAAGGGGGGGGGAGCTTGGAAATGGCTCCCTCTCTGTAATATTGCATCCCAGCAGGATCAGTGTCAGGGCAGTACTACAAGGGTTACAGTGCAATTCTATCCATGCTTACTTAGGAGTTAGCCTCAATGTATTCAACTGAACTTACTCCCAAGTAAGGGTGTGTGGGATTGCAGTCTCCTCCTTCGATTGAAATTGAGCACTGGAAGTTGTTGTACTGTATATCACAGAGCAGCATTTGCACAATTGCATATATATATTTCGCAGGATTTGCACACTGTGCTTCAATTGCAAAACTGAGAATTATTCAAGATGTTGAATTTTTGATTTCTGTCTTGTTGAGGGAAGAGCTAAGGAAGAACAAGGAATGATGATATTCAAGCTAGTACTATTGGTAGGAAAATAATGAGACAGGGAATCAAATCTCCTAGAGTTGAGAACTGCTGTAGTTTTGGAGGCTTTAGAAGAGAGTGACACAGTAGCTGTCTGGGTAGCCTCTATCTGGAACTTTGTAGCTGTGGACACTCTGCACTGGCAGAGGGTTGGACTTGATGACCTTGAAGGTCCCAACTCTGATTTCTGTGATTCTCCATGTGACATCCTGTGTTGACTCTTCAAGTTGTGTTGAACATTGCTTCTAGTATGATTTCACACAGAAAGCATTGAAAACCAGAATATGTGTGTATAGAGCAAGTGTGTTCTCTATTGAAGCCAGTAGACTAAACCTGTTGAAGCTAGCATTTTATAAGCTGGATCAAGTTCAATTCCAGAAATGTGTACATTTAGGCAGTGTGTGTATGATATTGTAATTTAAAGGTGCAATTTTAATGATGTGGGGGGTGGGACAATGATGTGGGGCTGGGAATGATGCATCACCATACCCACTCCTCAGGGTCATTGCCCCACTCACTGCATGGGAGGAGGTCCATTATGGGGGGGTCACGCGCTGGCCTCCCGCACCGGCTGATGCTAGCCCTAGTGGCATCACTCTACCCAATTCCCAGGCTTTTCAAATTAGGAAGTAGGGGAGGAGATGGATGACAGTGATGAAGGAGGGATGGAGACCAGAAGAGGAGGAGGAGGAAGGATGGTGGAAGGTAAGAAGGAGGGCAAAGGAGTGCAGCAGTACAACATGAACTAAAACAGTGGCTCCCAAACTTACCTGAGTCATGACACCCCCTGTAGCCTCCTCCGCCAGACACTTGGACCTCATGAAATCTTGTGAGATCCAAGATGGAGGTGTTCAAATCTTGTGAGATTTTGTGAGATGCAAGATGGCAGCACTAAGGGAAGCAGGTAAGAGGGGGTCACCAGTTGCATCCTGTGCCACCCCTGTGGGTGTTCCACAATGCCCTGAGGCAGTGATTTTCAACCTTTTCCATCTCACGGCACACTGACGAGGCACTAAAATGGTCAAGGCACACCACCAGGTTTTTGACAATTGACAAGGCACACCATGCTGCCAGCGGGGGCTCACATCTCCCATTGGCCCTGTTAATCAATGACCTTCCCCCAAATTCCTGTGGCACACCTGTGGACCACTTGCGGCACACCAGTGTGCCATGGCGCAGTGGTTGAAAATGGCTGCCCTAAGATGCCATGATAAACCTTTGGGAACCCCTGGACCAAGATGTGTGTGAAAAACCAACAGTGAAGAGATGGCAAAGACGGTTTGCTACGTCAGGTGCACTGAAGATTTAGATTTGTCCCAGACTCTTGTCAACAGCCTGCTTCTGTCCACTATTCTGCTGTACACCTGCTTATCTGTAATATCTAAAGATAAGACTGAGGCTGCAATCAGAAGCTAAGCAGGGTCAGGCCTGGTTAGTACTTGGATGGGAGACCACCTGGGAATACCGGGTGCTGTAGGCTTATACCATGATCTCGGAAGCTAAGCAGGGTCTGGCCTGGTTAGTACTTGGATGGGAGACCGCCTGGGAATACCGGGTGCTGTAGGCTTCTACCATGATCTCGGAAGCTAAGCAGGGTCAGGCCTGGTTAGTACTTGGATGGGAGACTGCCTGGGAATACCGGGTGCTGTAGGCTTATACCATAGTCTTTCGAGACTGAAGGTCGCCAACCAACCAACCAATCCTATACTGTACCTACTGTCCTGAGAGTAAGCCCCACTGAAACCAAACGGGACTCATTTCTGAGTAGACAAGCAGAAGCACATGCTGTGAATGTGTTTGTCATAATTTTGAATGGATGAACTCCCTCCCTCCACCCACCCACCCACCTACCTACCCTTCCACTGCATGCCTGCTTATCAACCCTTTTCCACCACATCCTTGAGCAGCAAATTTCCTTTTAAAAAAACGTTTGAGGGGAAAAGAAGCCGACTTTGGAGTATCCCTGGCTCTGGGATGCTGGCTGAGAAGGTAATGATTTATAATACATGAGAGAAGCGGGCATGATAAAAGTCGGTGGGAGAGATTTCTCTTGCTCTACAGCCTCTGGTCCTTGCATAACTTAAGCAACAAGGTGCCTCTTGCAAATGGCGCAATTTTTACCTGCAGCTATTACCGGTGTTTGAGATAACATATTGTTTAATCCTTCTAACTTCAACATGAATCATTCTGCGGGATAAAAAAATATCCGGGTGGTCTTGTAAGAGAAATCATCCAGTGTGAGCATCGGCGCTGGATGATAAGGGGGAAGGAGGGGACTACATGGTCTGGCAAGATGGGAAGAGAGGCACCGCAGGTACTCTCCCAATTAATTTCTTTTTAAAATGTAGGTATTTAAGTGAATATGAGCAGAGGCGTTCATATTTGGTGGGCTATCTAAGGATAAAAGTAGAGCTGTGTTGAATAGTCCTCAGATTTTGTTTTAAGATGGAAACTAACACCTTTGTGGGGGCAGAATTTATTCAGAACATAAGAAAAGCCCTGCTGGATCAGGCCAGAGGCCCATCTAGTCCAGCTTCCTGCATCTCACAGCGGCCCACCAAACGCCCCAGGGAGCACACCAGATAACAAGAGACCTGCAAGGCCTCCTGGGAATTGTAGTTTAAGAACATAGGAACAGCCCCACTGGATCAGGCCACAGGTCCATCTAGTCCAGCTTCCTGCATCTCACAGCGGCCCACCAAACGCCCCAGGGAGCACACCAGATAACAAGAGACCTGCAAGGCCTCCTGGGAATTGTAGTTTAAGAACATAAGAACAACCCCACTGGATCAGGTCATAGGCCCATCTAGTCCAGCTTCCTGCATCTCACAGTGATCCCCCAGATGCCTCAGAGAGTACGCAAGACAACTGTATCCTGTTGCCACTCCCTTGCACCTGAAGTTTACACTCTCACATAACACCAGAACCAGGGGACATCCACTCAAATTGAGTGTTGGGAGAGTTAGAACAGACAAGAGAAAATATTTCTTTACTCAGCGTGTGGTTGGTCTGTGGAACTCCTTGCCCCAGGATGTGGTGACGGCATCTGGCCTGGACACCTTTAAAAGGGGATTGGACAAGTTTCTGGAGGAAAAATCCATTACGGGGTGCAAGCCATGATGTGTATGCGCAACCTCCTGATTTTAGAAATGGGCTATGTCAGATGCAAGGGAGGGCACCAGGATGCTGGACTCTTGTTATCAGGTGTGCTCCCTGGGGCATTGGTGGGCCGCTGTGAGATGCAGGAAGCTGGACTAAATGGGCCTATGGCCTGATCCAGTGGGACTGTTCTTATGTTCTTATGTTCTTAAGTTCAGAGATAGGCTACTTCGAAAACCAGGAGGTTGCAATAAGTCATCCTGGCTTATAACCTGTGATGGACCTTTCTTCCCTAAATTCTTCCAATTCCTTCTTTTCCATGACTGTGGAGTTTTCTCATGAGCCTTTCACAACAGACTGTTTCAGACGCCTTCTAGAAGTCTAGATATATCAATGGGCTCACCCACGCCCATGTGCCTGTTGTCTTTTCAAAGAATTCTTTTGGCCTGATCCTCTCTAGCGGTCATGGCACTGGAACACATGTTCTGGCAGTGTAATATGCTTCCCAGCTGTCATAAACATCTGTAGTGAGTGGTTGGTTCTGTGTGACCACAGACTGGGGATGCCGGCTGCCAGAGGTCAGTCCATATAGAGAGGGTTGGAAGGCACAGTGAGTTCATTTTCTGAGCATAACTCAAGGTAATGATGCTTACTTATAGATCCCTCAAAGCCTTAGGACAACCCAGGTCCCTGAAGGACCGCCTTCGACAACATGAACCTGTTGGTTTCCATCACAGAGTTCTTCTTCCAAGGCCTGCATGTGTTCACAAATGTGTCCCAGAGAGTATCAAAAATGGCCTAAGACGAGAAAAGTGCCTTTTGACGCTTGTGGAAACGAATCAGTCGCTTCCGATCAGCCCAGGCCTGAAGTGGGTTGTAAGAGGACGCGTACTGGAAGCCTGCACTTGGGTGTCTTCCATGGAACGCCTCAGCAGCCTGGTTTCCATTCAGAGCCATGCAAGGAAACAAAATACAACACCTGCTTCACGAGTGTCATTTGCAAATGCTTACAAGGATTAGAGTGCAGTAATGAGCTTTGGCACTAATGGTACATTCTTAGCAGCAATCTCTGCTTCCAGTTGTAAGTGATAAGTGAGTTAATGCCTCACCTTTCCACCATGCTGCCTCCACCCCCCTCCCCTCACTGCCTCGGTGTTTCCATCTTTCTCAGAATCCTTCCGCAAGACTGTTGAGTAATTAGAATGCAATCTCAAGCTGTTTTCTAGAGATACCACCTCAAATCTGGGCATCATGTACTGGGAGCTTTCTGGCTCAAGGATAGTTGCCTTGCTCAGCTGCTGTTCATTCCAGTGAGCCTGCAAGGGAGGAGTGTCCAGTGGCCTCTGTCCTTCCCATGTCATCATGTGCTACCTGTGATTAATGCAAGGAATAGGAACGGTAGAAATGTGAGACTTTGTAATTCACATATCCAGTGGCGTAGCTAGAGTGGGTGCAAAGCACCAAGTTTTGCAGGAGGCCTCACTACTATATGCAAGGGGCCCCTCCCATTCCCCCTCCCCGTCGGAGCCATTCCAGTGTTGGGAGCAAAATGGAGGCATATACCTGACTCCAAAGGGGAGGGGAGGGGGCCACTGCAAAACTTAGTGCTTTGCACCCCCTGTAGCTACACTACTGCACATACTGGATACATGGATTCAGAAGTGCTCAGGATCTTCAGAACGCTGCAATTCAGTGATACAGCATGTGCTTTGCATTCATGAGGCCTCCCGGTATTGATGGGAAACTCTGAAAAGAGCCAACGCCCTTGGTGTTGAGGATACTGAGCTAGATGAATCAAAAGTCTGACTTGGTACAAAGCAACATCAAACACTCATAGCAGTTGTATAGTTTTGTCCTTTGCTGTGATGTGCAAGTCTCTCATCTATGAGTGTATTGGAATCTGGAAGAACTGGTGAGGAGGTAGATATGGTGTCAGCAGTGGCCCCTTTAAGGGTAAGGCCTGGGCATCCAGCAGAGTGTGCTGCACAGCTGCAGCCACTGGAAGGCAATAGGGCCCTCAGGGGTATAAGGAGCACCTGAGGCAGAAAGGGTTGGTGGGTTTTGAAGGAGTGCAGGTTGGAGAGGAGACTGACTTGGCTTATTGAATTTGGAATCTGACTTTTGCTTACTGCACTGGTGAGTTGCACAAGGGGGACTGATCAGCCTTAAGCGGGCACGAGGCCCAGTGGATTGGAATTTGGCAGAACAATGAGCCTAATCTTATCCCCCACCAGCCCAGAGCGTGCAGTGATGCTGTCACACCTCTGCTGGTTAGAAGACCAGACAACCCAGGAGATGTAAGTCAAGAGCATTTTTACTTACCTCTCTATAGGCCACCTGGCATCCAATGGGTTTTCCCTGACTGACTCCAGGTCTTTAGCTGGCATAGGTCTGAGGAGACTCTGGACGCAGGTATAGGATCCTGCTGGGAAGGGGGTATATGATCCCATGTTCTCTAGTGCCCTCTCACCCCTGAACCACCCCTGGCCTGGTCTGCTTTTCCTAACTCACCCATAACCCTCCCTGAACTGCCCCCACCATCGACTTAGCAGTGACAGAGGAGGACAGCAGGAATTCTGCAAACCAGTGGCATCTTCATGCTTGTTTTCTTGGGGCACGCCTGCCACAGAATGGTGAAGTGGCATTTGCACCATTGTCTCAGAACTTATGGTGGTGAGAGCGTTCTGCAAATGTTCTGAGAAATTCATTCCTTTGTTTTGGAAGGACGAGCCCTGGGTCAAGTTGAGCTCCGAGAACACTGAATATGTCCCCAGTGGAATTACAGGGAATCCTTAAGGGTATATGTGAAAACTCTGAAGAACACCAGCTTGGCTGCTTTCCCAATTTGTGTTCTCCCACACACCGAGTTGTCCTCCCAAGGGGTTTGTGACAATGATCTAATCAGTTGGGTTCTGAGTAAATGAAAATGCAGATGAGTTGTGGGAGCAGAAATTCGGCGAGGGAACGTGTCGAAGGGTTCCCCCCACTGCTCACCTGTAACGTGTGGGCTTCAAGTAGGCCTCCAAATAGAATGTGACGGTCTTACAAACACAATAACAACCTTCGACAAACTAGAATAACAAACAACTCAGGAGCTGGGGAGCCTTGGCAATTCTGCTGTTGTCAACTCTTTCAGTGGCTTTAATTTCCAGTGGTAAGCAACTCCTGGAGAGGGTTGTCAAAACCACAATGAAGTTATGTCATTGAATATTAAAGGACTGGCCCACAGACTGCCAAACACCCGGATTTGAATTTCATGCTCTCTACTAAACATCAAGACAAATATGTCTAATTTCATAAAAAACCCTGGCTGGCCATGGAAAACCTGACAGTCAGCCCGCAGTGCTATCGCTTTCTCAACAGGGTCGGGGACATTATAATGGAAGGCAACCTGATAGCCTTGGGGGAAGAAGGAGAAAAGTTGGAGCCGGGTTGCAAAAGACTGGCAGTGTGGAACTCAGAAATAAATTGGGCAAAGAGCATCCCTGTGCTTATGGATTCTCAGTTAATTCACAGAACCGTAAGGTTTAAATGTGTGCATGAGTTCTGTTGGCAGAGGTAAAACACCAAAAGGTGGACTGGGCAGGAAAGTCATGTTGTTGTTGGCAACCTTCAGTCTCGAAAGACTATGGTATCACACTCTGAAAGATGGTTCTGGAACAGCGTCTAGTGTGGCTGAAAAGGCCAATTTGGGAGTGACAATCCCTTCCACACCGGGAGCAAGTGCAGTCTGTCCCTGGTCTGTCTCCCTGGCTACGGGCCTTCCTTCTTTGCCTCTTTGCCTCAGTCTGTTGGCCAAGTGTCTCTTCAAACTGGGAAAGGCCATGCTGCACAGCCTGCCTCCAAGCGGGCCGCTCAGAGGCCAGGGTTTCCCACCTGTTGAGGTCCACTCCTAAGGCCTTCAGATGCCTCTTGCAGATGTCCTTGTATCGCAGCTGTGGTCTACCTGTAGGGCGCTTTCCTTGCACGAGTTCTCCATAGAGGAGATCCTTTGGGATCCGGCCATCATCCATTCTCACGACATGACCAAGCCAACACAGGCGTCTCTGTTTCAGCAGTGCATACATGCTAGGGATTCCTGTGGTGCAAAGTCAATGATAACTTTATTTCCGGGAAATACATCTTTCTTAGAGACAGTGGGAGTGGATTCTGCTGCTAGTCTGTCTAGCCAGATGTCTTCTTTTCAGAGGCAGGAGAGAGACAGCAGGAAGGAAGCAAGGTCTGCACATTGCACTCTGGGTAACCAGTGAGCGTGCATGACCCGGGGACAGAAAAAGCAGAGAGGACACCATGTTCCCCACCACTGATTCTCTCGCCTTCCTGCTGGTACAGTAGCAATGTACTCCATTGGTGTGCACTCCAACCCATTCCTGGGACACCAGGAGAAAACAAATACCAAGCCAAGCAATCTCCACCACAATGCAATAAGAAAACAGTGAGAGCAGGACAGAACAAATAAGCCCTTCTGAGCAAAGGCTGTGGAGGATTCAAACAACACGAGGGCAGAAAAACCTGCTGGGGGTGACCTTTAAGGCTGCAATTCTGGGGAGCGAGTCCTGTTGGACACAGAGACACTAACTGCCAAGTACATATGCATAGGATTGTACTGCATGACTCTTTACAGTCTGAAATATACCTACTCTAGAGCAAGGGCCTCCAAAGAAAGCCTGCGGGTTGGATCCGGTGTGCCAGTATGAGCCCTTTTGAGCATGGCAGTAGCAAAGTTCTGCACTGCAGCCTCCAGTTTTCACCAGGGATCTTTGCAGAAATTCCTGCCGGGCAGCTGCTTCCACCCCAGAAATCAGGACTCAGGGGAAGAAAGGAAATTACCCAGCCAAAGGGTCTGGCAAAGGAGACGTTTGGTACCAGGTAGAAAGAGGGGAGGGAGAGAAGACTCAGCCAGGTGAAGGAATGACACTAAAAAGAAGAAAGTGACCAAGCTGCAACCAAAGACTGCAACTGCGGGCTTAGAGCCCAATCCTGTGGTCTGTGGCACGGCTCAGTGCCGCGGACCACAGTCGCAAACGTGCCTTAAGGCACGTCTACGGGGCTTGCCGCTGGGCTCCCACCGCTGCTAGCCCAGCGCCAGCTGGTGCTGGGCTAGCGCCAGGCGGTGGCCCAGGTTCCACGGCTCGGTGGTCTCCCAGACCACCAGGCTGTGGAATGGGAGGTGGGGGCATGGACGGGGCATGGGGAGGGGGGAGGACGGCAGCAGCAGGCGGGAGACATGCCAGGGGGTGGGAGGGAGGTGTGTCAGGGGAGGGAGAGAGGCAGATCCGCAGGATCCAGGGCGCTCGTGCAGGGCTTTTGGTTGGCGCCAAAGAGAGTAGCTCCATTGCAGGGCTGCTTACCTTACTCGGGGAAGGGGATGAATGTCCCCTTCTCCCGAGGTGCCTCCCGCAGTAGCAGGATTCAGTGGCAGCCCTCCTCAGAGCTGCCGAGCCTGGGCGCTGAGGGCAGCTCTGGATTGGGCTGTTAATTCACTGTCGCTCAGAACAGAGGCCGTGGGCAAGGAATGTGTCCCTTGATGGGCCATAATCCATTTCACTCACTTGCAGTAGGTTCGACTCTCCCACCCATATGATTACTTTCGACCAGCCTCCGAGAAGAATCAAGTGGAGGAAGAGATCTCTGTGATTCTTCAGATACTTGCTGAGTCAGTCCATGAGAACTATAAGTCAGGAGTCCTGGGGCTCAGTAGCCTTCCCAGAGGGGGGCACAGCGTTAAATTTTGCAGATGCCTCAATGCGCCATGGAAGCAGCCACTTTCTCTCACCTTTGGAGCCATTCTGGGCAGGAGAGCAAAATGGTGAGAGCAAAATGCCTCCCTGCCCCCCCCCCCAGAATGCTTCTGCTGGCTAACCACCTCTGCCTTAACTTGGTGAAAATTATACAGTCGTAAACTCTGTCTGTCTGTCTGTCTGTCTGTCTGTCTGTCTCTCTCTCTCTCTCACACACACACACACACACACACACACACACACACAGAGATCACAAAGGAAGAGGTGAAATACACTGAGCATGTTATTAGTGTGACTGCACATGGAACACAGAAGATATAACTGTAGAGCCAAGGTTACCTACCCATTTCTGCTGGGATGGTTTCATCAAGACTGAGGCTTTTGTGGAAGTTGTGGGGCCAAGTAGTTGAGAGGCTGCAAGTTCCCATTTAAAGGAAAAGGGTTTCATGGAAACAAAAGAATGACTAGGGGTTCAGTGAGGCTAGGCGATTCTGGGCAGTGTGCATGAGGTAAGAGAGCTGAGAGTTCATTGCCCGGAAGGTTTACATGTAGCTTTTCAGCATTCAGTCTGACTGAGCTGCACCTGGTCTGATTCTGAGGGAAAACACAGGGAGGGAGGGAGGAAAGAGAAAGGGAACAGAGGGAGAAGTGGAATGACTGTTCTGGGTTCCTGGTGGCACAGCAATTCCTGAGTTACTGATGAATCCCAAAGGATCTCCTCTATGGAGAACTCATGCAAGGAAAGCGCCCTACAGGTAGACCACAGCTGCGATACAAGGACATCTGCAAGAGGGATCTGAAGGCCTTAGGAGTGGACCTCAACAAGTTGGAAACCCTGGCCTCTGAGCGGCCCGCTTGGAGGCAGGCTGTGCAACATGGCCTTTCCCAGTTTGAAGAGACACTTGGCCAACAGTCTGAGGCAAAGAGGCAAAGAAGGAAGGCCCATAGCCAGGGAGACAGACCAGGGACAGACTGCACTTCTCCCTGTGTGGAAGGGATTGTCACTCCCGAATTGGCCTTTTCAGCCACACTAGATGCTGTTCCAGAACCACCTTTCAGAGCGCGATACCAGAGTCTTTCGAGTCTGAAGGTTGCCAACAGTAGATGAGATGGGGATTTTTAGTATAGCACACTCTCAGTCACACAGCAGTAGCTGGAAAGAGAATGCACTGGAGGCCTGCGGCCAGACCCTTTATATGAACATTTGATATAGCATGGAGTCTATTGTAGGTTGAGGTCATTTCAGACCATATTTTGCTTGGAGATAGTTCTTGATGGGCTTCCAATTGCAGAGCCCCGTTGGAAATGGCTGCCTCCTCTTGTGTCACCCTCTGTGAAGGGTGTGACTAAGTGCTCCTTGATTGCTCAGGAGGCCTGCATCTCACTCACCATAAGGCCCTTGATGGAATTGTCAATGATGTTGATGAAGGAACATTTGTGGTCACTAATGGATCTGCTTATCTCCAAGCCAGGAAGCTCCCAGGATTGTTTGCAGATCTGAAGAGGGTGGCTGAAGAAGGTGGAGCCTGCTCCTGGAATTTTCTCAAGAGTCTTCTGTCAGCCAGCACAGGAGGGGGGGGGGGGAGTGGATTGCTTCAAAACTGGCTCTTTTACACCAAATTTAAATCTTTTTTCAGAACAAGCAAAGGCAACATGTGTTGAGTTAGGCCGTGCTCACTGGCGTGCACGCAGCTCAATATACATATGTACACATAGTCAACACAATAGCAGGACTGGCTTTAAGCAAATTGGACCAGTTGCTCCCAATTGTGACCCTAAGGGGGCCACATGCTAGAGTAATCCACTCTAGTCTTGTATGCAGTTTTATATGAAAATGTGCTTAGCTAATTTGGTCCATCAACATGCATTTTTAAGCACATTTTTTGATTGCTTTCCATTCTACCATAGAGATATAAAGCCTATAATAAATTTTATTTGTTTCTCTAAGGTTCTACAAACCTTGGCTGTGAACCTACGGCCCTATTGTTTGTTTGTTTGTTTGTTTGTTTGTTTGTTTGTTTGTTTGTTTGTTTGTTTGTTTGTTTGTTTGTTTGTTTGTTTGTTTGTTTGTTTGTTAGAATTGTATTCTGCCTTTCTCCGGAAGGGCACCCAAGGAGGGTATTAAAAATGTTTCCAATTGGGCCCCATAGCTCCTAAGGCCAGCACTGCACTACAGAAACCCATTTCAGTTCATTATCAAGGGCACGGGTGGGCAAATGTTCAACTTTAAGGATCCTGGACCATTAACATTTGTGTAGGAGAGAATTTCAGCAGGTGCATCTGTGAGATGACAAGCTGCACCTGTTGAAATTCCCTCTTCTATACAATTGTTAAAGGTCCAGGATTCCTAAAGTTGAAAGTTTGCCCACCCCTGATCAAGGGCGTCGCTCCATGTTCACTTGTCTCCTGGTACTTGCACCTTGAGACACAGGGGGTGGAGCCTGATCGCTTATGGGTGGAGCCTGTCAGAGCAGATGACAGAACCTGCAAGCCCTGGGTTATTTTTCCCCAAAATATCTCACACTTCTTGGTTGAGCTGACTCCAGTGCAATTAGTAATCTTTCCACACGTGTTTTCAGAAATGTAATTATTAGGCTTGCATCTATGCCCACCTCTCACTCATTCTCTGCCAGAGAAAAAACTAGAGAAAAGACAGTACAGCTGGAAATAGATGCTGGACATGAGAGATGGTTAAAAATGTAGAATGGCAAGTGAAAGCTGGGAGCAGACCCCATTGACAAGAGGCTCCTTTCTAGCTAGAGGCTCCTCTAGCTAGATGCAGTCCGTTACACTAAAGCACCTCTTATTGCTTTCGGATGACACTACTGCCAGGTGAGACACTACCCTCTGCTAGTTTCCCTTTGAAGAGCAAAGTCTTCCACTAGGCCGAGGCAGGACTGGGCAGAGCTCAAGCAGGATAGGACGCCACTGTAGTCAAGGCAGCTTAGCCAGGATCCGTGAGTGATGGTCCACATTGTGACATTGAGTAAGTCGTCTCTGCTGAGGGCAGAAGCACTCAGACAATCTCCATCACCACTTTCCCATTAGAAATCTTGATCTCTCCCGAGGAAGCCGAGAAATGAGCCAAACTCCGTTCATTACTCCCCAGCCAGCAGACAGTTTGAGACGGAGGATATTACAAATGTCACTCTGGCTGCCTTCAGACAGGCCAGGGATGAGATGAGAGAGAGAGACAGAGGGAGGAAGGGGCAAGCCCCAAAGAAATCTTTGTTTACGTGGCAACATTGCAGCGGATTTCTTCCCAGTTGTTCTGTGACTGCATTACACTAACAGGGGAAACCTGGGCAGAAGTGCTGGCATTTGGAGAAATTAAAAGGATGCAGAAAGCCCCCTTAGGAGCACCAGGAGTTGCCAGCAACAGAGTTAGTCCAGAGGGGTCCATCTTGCCCAGGTGATCTGTCAAATGCCTCCTTGCTCACTCCCCTTACAAAGCCTGGAACAGTCACTGGGAGTTTCTTAATTCACTCCTTGCAGACTTGAAGAGGGAAGGGCAAGGGGAGCTGCTGAGAGCTTGTTCTGCACCCTTTACTTCCACTTTAGAGGAGCAGAAGCAGCTGATACAGTTGCATTTACAGCACTAACATCTCAACATTGGAATCAGTTCTCAGAGTCTCACGTTCCAATCCTATTGCCGTGCCCCACTGGTGGAAAGTGCAGTCAGCAGGCACTGCCTACTGAAAAGCAGCCATAAAGCATGTGCTCCGAGTTGCATGTGGTTAGAGCAGGGGTGCCCAAACCCCGGCCCTGGGGCCACTTGCGGCCCTCCAGGCCTCTCAATGCGGCCCTCAGGGAGCCTCCAGTCTCCAATGAGCTTCTGGCCCTCTGGAGATTTGTTGGAGCTTGCACTGGCTTGATGCAACTGTTCTCAGCGTGAGGGTGACTGTTTGACCTCTCGCGTGAGCTGTGGGATGAGGTCTTCCTCCACCGCTTGCTGTTTCACATCTCTGATGCAGTAGCAGCAGCAAAGGAAAGGCCAGCCTTGCTTTGTGCAAGGCCTTTTATAGGCCTTAAGCAATTGCAAGACCATCATTCATTCATGTAAGTTCATCTTTAATATATTCATTTATGCAAACTTATGTAAATTTATTCAAATTTTAAACATAAATTAATTATTTTTCCCCCCGGCCCCCAACACGGTGTCAGAGAGATGATGTGACCCTCCTGCCAAAAACTTTGGACACCCCTGGGTTAGAGCACCAATGGAATGGCTGGAGTCCTCCCGCATGTGTTGCTGGACTGCTGGCCATCTGGCAGGGCAAGTAATTCAGTGGGGGAGTCGGAGGGGTGGGGGAGGATGGAACAGGAGGGAGGGGACAAAATAGGGTGGGAAGGGTGGAAGCACTGGGTGGGGAGACTGAGGGAGGGGTTGAATCCAACTACGATGGCGCACACTGGATTCTGTCTCCTCCAGCAGCAGCCCCTCGATCTCCTTCTCTCCTTGGACTTTGTTAGCAAAATCGCTGGTGTAGGTCCAAAGAGATCCATTGCAGGATGGGAGGCTTATAGAGAGGTAAGGGGATTTCAATCCCCTTTTCCCTCCAAAGCCTCCTGCTTTCTCTCCCTCCCATTGCGGGATGCAGTGCATGCCTTTTCAGCATGGCCGCACCAGCATGGGAGGGAGAAGGAAGGAAAGAATTGGGCTGCAAATTTCATGCAGGATTCTCTGTAGTTCGTTCAAGAAGGTGTCAGTCACTGGTCATGCTTCTCTCTCTCTCTCTTTTGATTTATTTAAAATTTTATGAAAACTACATAAAACAAACTATACACCCTTTTCTTGAAGGTCCAGGTTTTTAAATAGTTCTCCTACGAGACAATATCCTTTGCTTTTCCTGGGTGGCCCTCTTAGGAAAACATACTGGCAAGAAATATGAACAATTTGCAGAAAAGAGAGAGAGAGAGAGAGAGAGAGAGAGAGAGAGAGAGAGAGGAAACTAGAAAGGCATAAAACAAAGGAGACCTCAGTAATCATGCCCCTCTTTTCCACCTTAAAGGACCACACTCCAGGTTGAGAGTTGCATGAGTGTTCAGCACTCCTGTAAAAGCCCTGCAAAAAGGATATTTCAGAGTTCCCACTGACATTTTCCAGAAGCAAAATTCAGCTCAAATTTGTGGCTGCCTCCTTAACCAAAGGGTCCAAGGAATGTCAAGGAGAGGAGAGAGACTTGCAAACAGAAGAGAGTGGAGACATGAAGTTAGAAGAGGCAGTAGGGAAGAAGGTGGGGAGCACTTTCAGTTTAAGCTGAAAGTTCCACATTGGGCAAACATCTGAGGAATTTTCATTTATGCACATGGTTACTTGCCAGTTCTAGATGTCCCAGGCATCATGGATTGATGAAGAGATATCCCAGAAGAGTGAAAAAACTGCTCCTCCCCCCCAAAAAAAAACCATGGACAAAATTTATACTGTGGATAAAGTCTGGAACTCAGGTTGCTCCTGAATTTTACCATGTGTACATTTTTTTGGAGGGGGGGGGTGAATTCTGGAGTTTTTCCTAAACAAGAAACTTTGAAAGAATTTTGAAGGAAGCAACTAGTGAAATTTCTTGAGGGTGAGTGGGGACTCCGATCCCTTGCAAAAAGTACAGCTGAAGCCAGAGGATCAGGTGCAAATTCAAGGTTAGTTAGTTGGCAACCTTCAGTCTCGAAAGACTATGGTATCGTGCTCTGAAAGGTGGTTCTGGAACAGGGTCTAGTGTGGCTGAAAAGGCCGCAATTTCTACCAAATTCAAGGTAGAAGTTGCTAATAGCCACCATGTTTGGCAATCAAAACCCAACCATAGAGAAGCCATCAGTTCACACTGGGTCAAGGATAAAAAGCCCATTTACCACCACATCTGCTATTTTGCTGTCAGAGCAGGGATGTGCAATGAAAAGAGGGAAAGGGGAAAAAAAGCAAACAAAGCAGTTAATCTATTTCATTTTACTGATCACCATCAGGAGTTCTGGATGGACAATTTCATGTCGTTATTTTGTCCCCATCTCATAAAGTTTCATTTACTGCCTTTTTAAGCAAATGATGAGTCCAAATCAATTTGTCACACAATAGTCCTCCAATGCACTAAACAGTGACGACTGCGATTGCCGGCTTGTTTGAAAGGAGTGGCATTTGCTGCCTTCACTCTTTCCCCCTCCTCCTCAACGCCGGTTAAGTTAGAAACCTTTAAGTAAATAACACAGGCTTCAAAAACAATTGCCCGGCGTCCAAACCTTGCAAAATAATAACCAAAACATTCCCTGTTACTACTGTAAGTGGGGAAATCCAATTATGAGACGTCAATAGTTTTCTCCTTCCCCCCCCCCCCAATTGCTTCAAAGAGATTCGTCTGTGTATAATTTTTAGGTTGATTTCATCGGCTTTGTTGGAATGAGACAGAAGTCGTGTAGCTGGGAAAGGACATTGTCCCTCGTATCTTCTTCCACCCCTCTACACACACATACCATGATCGATATCAATTTTCAAATGTACTATTGATTTCACTAGCCCTTAATTTCAAGCCAAACAATAGTTTCTTTTGTAATTTCCATACTGCCATCGTTGCTGACCTGTATGTTGTCAAATAATATTGATTGGATATGAAATGAAAGGAGTATGGAGGATTGTGGAGAAAGAAAGGAAGAAAGGATGGGAATTAAAAACTGGAATCTCCTTATTAACCAAACTGGGAAAATAAGGGGTTCTCCACTCAGTGGAGAACCTTGCTTCCATTGTTGAGCTGGAATGCCCACAGTGTGATGGCACTCTTGATGGGGTTGTCAGACTGGGGGAAAAAAGATAGGGAGATGCTCTTTACACTCTCACATAACACCAGAACCAGGGGACATCCACGAAAATGGAGTGTTGGGAGAGTTAGAACAGACAAAAGAAAATATTTCTTTACTCAGCGTGTGGTCGGTCTGTGGAACTCCTTGCCACAGGATGTGGTGATGGCGTCTAGCCTGGATGCCTTTAAAAGGGGATTGGACAAGTTTCTGGAGGAAAAATCCATCACGGGGTACAAGCCATGATGTGTATGTGCAACCTCCTGATTTTAGAAATCGGTTATGTCAGAATGCCAGATGCAAGGGAGGGCACCAGGATGAGGTCTCTTGTTATCTGGTGTGCTCCCTAGGGCATTTGGTGGGCCGCTGTGAGATACAGGAAGCTGGACTAGATGGGCCTATGGCCTGATCCTGTGGGGCTGTTCTTATGTTCTTATGTTAGAACAGGAACAGTGCATTTCAGGAGCAAATTTACAACTGGAATGGAATATAATTTGTTCATTTTTGAAGGAAAGGCAACAGAACGACGGAGCATGTTCTTTGTGTGCAGAAAATTCTGTGTTCAATCACAGGCATCTCCAGACAGGGTTAGCAAAAAGGCCTCTGCCCAAAATCCTGGACAGCAACTACTTGTTAGTAGAGACATTTCTGTGCTAGGTGGGTCAATGGTTTGAGCCACTATGAGGCAGCTTCCTGCGTTCGTGGAAGATAAGCTATTTTATTAGCAGCAGCAACTTGACCGTTGATGGAGTCACAGCAATGTCAGAATAATGTCACCTTGATAGTCAGTTTAAAGAAAGGGGCATTGTCCCGTACAATCCGGCTCGTCCTCTTAGGTCATCAGAGAAGGCCTTTTTACAAGTGCCGCCGCCTAGGGAGGTACGTGGGGCGGCTGCAAGAAATAGGGCCTTCTCAGTAGTGGCACCAACGCTATGGAACTCCCTTCCCCTTGACTCAAGAATGGCTCCCTCTCTTGAGACCTTTCGGCGAGGCCTGAAGACCCTTCTGTTTAAACAGGCCTTCTGAGTTCTTGGCCTTTTAACATCTTTTTAACATCTTTTAATATTTTTTACAGGCCTGATTCTTTTATGACTTGTTGCTGCTCTATGCTCTTTTTACCTATTTTTTTTTACTCTGACTGCTGTTTTTTATGATGTGTTAATATGTTTTTATTTGTTTTTAAATTATGTTTTTAATATGTTGTAAGCCGCCTTGAGTCCCTTCGGGGAGAAAGGCGGGGTAAAAATAAAGTTATTATTATTATTATTATTATTATTATTATTATTATTATTATTATTATGTTGAGCGGGATTCGGCCTCAGGCCTCCGCTCATCTTGTAAGAGTTGCTCTTTTTAAAAACAGTGCATGATTAAAAAAAACACAGAACAGGCACCCCTTCAGCAGACAATAGATCCTCAGAAAGCAACTTGTGCAGCCGGCAGTGGTGTATCTAGAGGGGGATAAGTTTTGCAGGGAGCCTCACCGCAGCATGCAAGCAGATCCTCCCCCTCCTGTTCAGAGCCATTCCAGGCAGTGAGAACAAAACGGAGGCGAACACCTGGCTCTGAAGGGGAGGGGGGGAAGGGGGTTGCTTGCATGGAGCTGTGAGGCTCCCTACAGAACTTAGAGCACAATCCTACCCTGCGATGGAACAGGCAAGCCAAGAGGTTTGCGCTGTATCCAGCGCAGGATAGGGTCGAAAAGTGGCTCAGAGGTAAGGGGAAACTTTTCCCCTTACCCCTGGAAAAGGTGCCCTTTCCCCTATGGGTCTCTTCTGACTTGAGCCACCTCTTGAGGTGGTGCAAGTCTGAGGAGAGCGGAGAGGCTTGAAGCTGCTCTGTTCCCCCCCCCCCGGGGATGGGGATAGGGATCCAGCATAAGCACTGGATTCCAGGCCTGCCTCCCTGTCTCGACCCACCCACTGCAGGGCTGCCCACAGCTTACCCTCCCTCTGCCCATGAACACCTCCCTCCCACCTCCTCCCCGCCCACCGGCTTATGCCCACTATGGTCAGCTTTGGATTGTGCTGTTAGTGCTTTACACCCTTTCCAGCTATGCCACTGGTGTGGTTTATTGTACCACGTCTTATTTTTTTCTTTTTGATTCCTACAGGTGCTAACGTGGCACAATGGATGCTGCCATAATCTTTTTCCATGATCAATAAGATCAAGTCAATTCAAGTATGAACAGACTTCAGGAAGTTCTTGCTGAGAAACTGTTTTTTCTACTAGCTTCATACATCCTTAGAGCAGGATGCCAAGAAGATTCAAGTCAGTTGTCATTGAAAGGTTGATTTCCCAATTCAGTTCTTGACCTATCTGCATTTTTCCCTTTTTGAGAAGTTGCCTGGACTGGAGAGTCCTTGCTTTACAGCATCAGGAATACTTGAAAAGGGACATCCACTGAGTGCCAGGAGAGTTAGAACAAACAAAAGAAAATATTTTTTTTTCCACCCAGCATGTAATTAGTCTCTGGAACTCCTTGCCAGAGGATGTGGTGATTGCATCTGGTCTAGATGCCTTTAAAACAGGATTTGACAGATTTCTAGAAGAAAAGTCCATTGTAGGTTACAAGCCATGATGGGTATATTTATGCAACCTCCTGTTCTGGAAGTAGACTATCCCTGAATGCCAGATGTAAGGAAGTGCAGGACGCAGGTATCTTGTTGTCTTGTGTGCTCCCAGAGGCAGCTGGTGAACCACTGTGAGTTAAGGAAGCTGAACTGGGTGGACCTTTGGCTTGATCCAGCAGTGCTCTTCTTATGATCTCATGTTTCTTATCTGGAAAACATTGGCTGTCTGGATCACTGCCAGTTGGATTTCTGCCTTGGATAGTAGACTAATCTCTTGTCCCAGCTTTGACTGTAGTCCTGGGCAGCCCAATCCTAACTTGCACTGGAACAGGTCGGCTGGAGGGCCTGTGTTGTATCCGGTGCCATTTTCGGGCTGCTTATGGGTCAGTCCAAAGCAAGGGGAGGTTTTTCCTCTTACCCCAGGGATAGCCACAGCAGCCCTAATGGGTCTACTCAAATCTGTGCCACCTAAAGAGGTGGTGCAAATCTGAGCAACTCTGGGACTGGAACAGAGCTGTAACAGCTGGATCCTGACCCTGCCTCCTGCTCCCTGCCCATCCCTGGGAACGCCCACCACCCGCCCTCCCCCTGTCCTGAAATCTCTTCCTCCCATCTCTTTCCCTCCCTCCCTACGCCCCCTCAAACCCTTATGCTGGCCTAGCTCGGCCGAGACAACTTACCCATTCCTGGGTCCCATGTCAGCACAGGGACTATCCCATGCCTATCCCATGCCTATCTCCCCTTATGTTGGTGCAAAAGTGCTTTATGGCACTTTTGCAACGATGTTGGGCCAGCACAAGGGACTTGTGTCAGGCCAAATGTGTCTATGGATTGTGTCCATAGTTGCCTAGTGATTAATAAAGGATTTGTACCCAAAAAAGGGGCAACTATTTCTAAGAGATCAAACAGAGGCCATATACCTGACCATGGCTGTCCATAAGCAACAAAAGGTGATTTTATTCCAAAAGTCTATTACCCTCTCAGAGACGCCTGCGTTGGCTCGGTCATGTGGTGAGAATGGACGATGGGCGGATCCCAAAGGATCTCCTCTATGGAGAACTCGTGCAAGGAAAGCGCCCTACAGGTAGACCACAGCTGCGATACAGGGACGTCTGCAAGAGGCATCTGAAGGCCTTAGGAGTGGACCTCAACAGGTGGGAAACCCTGGCCTCTGAGCGGCCCGCTTGGAGGCAGGCTGTGCAACATGGCCTTTCCCAGTTTGAAGAGACACTTGGCCAACAGTCTGAGGCAAAGAAGGAAGGCCCATAGCCAGGGAGACAGACCAGGGACAGACTGCACTTGCTCCCGGTGTGGAAGGGATTGTCACTCCCGGATTGGCCTTTTCAGCTACACTAGACGCTGTGCCAGAACCACCATCCAGAGCGCGATACCAGAGTCTTTCAAGACTGAAGGTTGCCAATACAACTATTACCCTCTCAGAGCTCTGGTACAGGGCTGCTTAGATTCATGGGATCGGGTGCAGAAAGGGCTCTCTACCATGGTAACATACCCACAAATACATCAGTGGAAATTCTCCAAAGGGTTAAGCGAGGAAAGGAAAGACAGAGTGGATGAGGTTGCTGAGCTCCCTGGAAAGGACTGACAGCTTGGAGGGAGGGGGGATCCCATATTCTCTGGACAAATGCATTTTTTGCCAGTCCTTAACTTTGTGCGGTCGATGAATGGCATTTCTTCACGGTTTTATCAATAGAATGTAATTCTGGACAGATCATTCTGTCAACAAGGAACAACATCAAATCATTTTGTCCACACAAATAAATCACTCGCTGTTTATTACTTCTTTTCTTTTTCTTTTCTTTCTTTCTTTCTTTTTTTTATATACACAAAACAGGACTTGGAGGGCAAATTCTCAAACAAAGGAAGGACAGAAGCAGGCCTGCCCTGACAGTGGTTACTATGCAGGGCAATGTGGAATGCCTGCTTGGCAGTACCTTCAACCTGATGACATCTTCTGGGTGAGCAAACACAGGTGGAGAGTGTGTATGTGTACATGCAACCTCCTGATTTTAGAAATGGGCTGCGTCAGATGCAAGGGAGGGCACCAGGATGAGGTCTCTTGTTATCTGGTGTGCTCCCTGGGGCATTTGGTGGGCCGCTGTGAGATACAGGAAGCTGGACTAGATGGGCCTATGGCCTGATCCAGTGGGGCTGTTCTTATGTTCTTATGGAGCACCATCAGGGAGTGGCCTCTGGCTCCTCGTCATATGTATAAAAATGTGAAAAAATAAATACAAGAGCCCAGTCCTATGAGGCTAATAATGTTGGCAACCTTCAGACTCGAAAGACTCTGGTATCGCGCTCTGAATGGTGGTTCTGGAACAGCATCTAGTGTGGCTGAAAAGGTCGATTCGGGAGTGACAATCCCTTCCACACTGGGAGCAAGTGCAGTCTGTCCCTGGTCTGTCTCCCTGGCTGTGGGCCTTCCTTCTTTGCCTCTTTGCCTCAGACTGTTGGCCAAGTGTCTCTTCAAACTGGGAAAGGCCATGCTGCACAGCCTGCCTCCTAGCAGGCTGCTCAGAGGCCAGGGTTTCCCACCTGTTGAGGTCCACTCCTCTTGCAGATGTCCTTGTATCGCAGCTGTGGTCTACCTGTAGGGCGCTTTCCTTGCACGAGTTCTCCATAGAGAAGATCCTTTGGGATCCGGCCATCATCCATTCTCACCACATGACCGAGCCAACGCAGGCATCTCTGTTTCAACAGTGCGTACATGCTAGGGATTCCAGCTCGTTCCAGGACTGTGTTGTTAGGAACTTTGTCCTGCCAGGTGATGCCGAGGATGCGTCGGAGGCAGCGCATGTGGAAAGCGTTCAGTTTCCTCTCCTGTTTTGAGCGAAGAGTCCTTGACTCGTTGTAGTACAGAAGTGTACTCAGGACGCAAGCTCTGTAGACCTGGATCTTGGCTATATATTTAATTAACAGCCTCTGAATAGAGCTCCATATTGAATAAATGGTAGATTTAGCGTTCTCATGTCTAGATTAAGGTGTGGATGAACAAGTTCAACTAGGTCCCAGTTTTCAGTCCTTTTGGTTAAAAAAAAAAAACACTTTTTATTTTTAAAACACTGCCTATAACAGCATATAGGCCCCACATGGTCTGTATTTGTGATCAATGAAGCTACTTCACCCATACATTTGAATCTGCCTTTCCGGGGGTGGGGAAAAAAATAGAGCAGACATTCTAAGCTTTGCTTCCAGTTGTTTGAAAGTCACCTACAGGTTGAGTCTCATTATTTGCCTGGGTTCCATTCCAAGCACTCACGTGGATGGCAAAAAAACGAACTATAGCAAATTCATTTAAAAAAAACAAAGTTTCTTTGCTCTGGTGTTTTAAAAACAACCTTGCTGACCTTTGTGATGTAAGATAAGAGTCATTAAGACAATAATCTATCAATCAGTCCTCCTCCAAGCTTAGAAAGGCACTTCAATCAGCCCCTCCCTTCACCAATGCAAAGTGATCACCTTTCTTTCATGTGTTCAGGGAAAAGGAAGGGGTTGCCTGGAGAGAAAAGGATTGATGGATTGTCAGCCAGCGCTCGCTCTCTCTCTCTCTCTCTTTCTCAGTAAGGAGGCTATTGTTAAAGGACTATTCAGTTTTTTAATCTGATTTTAAAGGGGTGCATTTTTCCCTTCTCCAGGTATCAGCACATTCTCTCTCATGTGCGGGGGCCATTCGTGTTGAGTCAAATCTGTGTATAAAAAATCCGTGTATAAATCCGTGTATAAAAAATTCAAATCTGTCAAATCCCTGTATAAAATATTCATGAATAAATAGGCTGGACCTGTAGTTACTGATATTGGGGGGAGGCACTATTAGGAATTATCCTGAGATTCGAGAGGTGTTCTAGTGCCAAGGCTGTTCGGTTGGGTGTGGTGGTTCTGGTTTTCCATCTAGTACCTGTTTGGGTTTTCTATTCACCACAGTTATGTCTGGTCATCTTTTCTGTTATCAGTTGTGTTAGGTTTATCTCGGTAAAAGTTATAATCCTGAATAATCATTCTAATTATCCTTCCAAGCTGTACAACTCTGATGCAGATACTTCTTAAGACAGTGCAAAAAGCAGGTTGACTTGATCTTTGAGAATGGAGCCAGCAGACATCTCCAACAAAGGACTTTGTACATCTCCAAGCTTTCTTATTCGCCCTCCATCCATTCCTTTCCCTTCCCCTTGACTGTTTCGACAGGCCTATTCCATGCGAAAGGAAAAAAAAAGGAAAGATTCTTCTGCAAATGCCTTAGTGTTTGCTTATTGTCCCTTTCTCCAAGTCCCCAAAGAAACATCAAAGTACAAAGGAACAGAAACAATAGTAGCAGCAGAGTTAAGCAAAAACAACAAGAAAGCCGGGCTCCAGGGAGACCATCTTCAAGGGGGTGAGGCAGCCTTCAGAGAAAGTTTCAGATCTCCTTTTTGTTTGTTTGTTTGCAGTTTTCAAATTGGCATTGTTTGCGTGAATTCTGGGAGCGGCAAAGAGACAGGGAAGCAGAACAAAAGCAATGCAAATTTCGGCAGAAGACGTTTATCACGGCATGCCGCCGGCAGGGCCACCTGGTTGCCGGAGTGGCAGGCCACCCACTGTGAGGAGAACTGCTTGAAAAGCACAGATAAGGAGCCAGGTGGAAGGGCTTGCAAGACAACCATGGCCACAAAGAGCCCTCCAGTTGCACGCCCAGGTGTGTGAGCAGGAACATGATTCCAGCCGGCGTCTTCTGCGGCGTCAATCAGCGTGATGCCTGCGTGCCATACAGACGTCTGAAAAGTGGTCTTTGAAACAACCTTGCCAACGTGGAAAGCCGTCTCCTGGGGATGCCTAATCAGGCTGCATTTTCAAGGCAAACAGCAATCCTCTCGCATCTTGCAACACAAATCCCAGGCTGTCCTTTTGCCAAGCTAACTTTTCATTTTTGCAAATATTAAAATGCTGTCTGAAAGGATGGAAAAACACTGCAGCAACATTCAGAGGGAAGGGGGGAATTATTTATTTATTGCATTGATATCCACTCTTTGCCCATTGTTGTTGTCGTCGTCGTCCCCCCCTTTGATCTTCACAAATAGTTTCTGGGTTGGGTTAGACTAAGCGATTGTGAGTGGTTCAAAGTCACCCTTTCAGTGACCTTCATGTTTGAGTGGGTAGGTGAACTCAGGACCTATCTTAACACTAAGCCAGTGGTTCTCAAACTGGTAGGTCGCGACCCACCAGTTCATGTAACACTTCCCCCGTCCCTTTAAGGGCGGGGGAAGGGGAGGGAGGCAGTGATGCGATACCCAGGATGGGGTCACTAAGGGGGGCAAGGGCGGTGCTTTGCACTTACTTTAAGAAGGAAGGGCTGCGGCAGGTTGCAGGACATAAGAACATAAGAACAGCCCCACTGGATCAGGCCATAGGCCCATCTAGTCCAGCTTCCTGTATCTCACAGTGGCCCACCAAATGCCCCAGGGAGCACACCAGATAACAAGAGACCTGCAAGGCTTCCTGGGAATTGTAGTTAAGAACATAAGAACAGCCCCACTGGATCAGACCATAGGCCCATCCAGTCCAGCTTCCTGTATCTCACAGCGGCCCACCAAATGCCCCAGGGAGCACACTAGATAACAAGAGACCTCATCCTGGTGCCTTCCCTTGCATCTGGCATTCTGACGTAGCCCATTTCTAAAACCAGGAGGTTGCGCATACACATCATGGCTTGTACCCCATAATGGATTTTTCCTCCAGAAACTTGTCCAATCCCCTTTTAAAGGCGTCTAGGCTAGACGCCAGCACCACATCCTGTGGCAAGGAGTTCCACAGACCAACCACACGCTGAGTAAAGAAATATTTTCTTTTGTCTGTCCTAACCCGCCCAACACTCAATTTTAGTGGATGTCCCCTGGTTCTGGTATTATGTGAGAGTGTAAAGAGCATCTCCCTATCCACTCTGTCCATCCCCTGCATAATTTTGTATGTCTCAATCATGCCCCCCCTCAAGTGTCTCTTTTCTAGGCTGAAGAGGCCCAAACGCCGTAGCCTTTCCTCATAAGGAAGGTGCCCCAGCCCCGAAATCATCTTAGTCGCTCTCTTTTGCACCTTTTCCATTTCCACTATGTCTTTTTTGAGATGCGGCGACCAGAACTGGACACAATACTCCAGGTGTGGCCTTACCATAGATTTGTACAACGGCATTATAATACTAGCCATTTTGTTCTCAATACCCTTCCTAATGATCCCAAGCATAGAATTGGCCTTCTTCACTGCCGCCGCACATTGGGTCAACACTTTCATCGACCTGTCCACCACCACCCCAAGATCTCTCTCCTGATCTGTCACAGACAGCTCAGAACCCATCAGCCTATATGTGAAGTTTTGATTTTTTGCCCCAATGTGCATGACTTTACACTTACTGACATTGAAGCGCATCTGCCATTTTGCTGCCCATTCTGCCAGTCTGGAGAGATCCTTGTGGAGCTCCTCACAATCACTTCTGGTCTTCTGCGCGGCCCTGCACAGCGCTCCTGGGGATCTCGTTGCTGTCCTAGCCCCTCCCCCATAAGTAAAGCTCCCTCAAGTTTGAGAACCACTGCTCTAAGCAGAATTGAGAAAAGCCACTAGTCTAGGCCACTAGTCTAGGTGGTTTTAAATAGGATCCATGGAGGATAGATCTAATGGAGACATTAGCCATTATTGGAGTGGAACAATGCTTGAGTGACTGTTCTGTTCTGGGCAGGCTGGGAGCCCAAGAGGCAAGAAGAGGACTGAACTGAATTAAAGGTGTGTCATCCACACCAGCAACGGTGTCCAGGTAGTAAGGCTAAAGCCAGGTTCATGTTCTGAGGCCCTGACAGAGGTCACAGTGAAGGTAGATAGTTGGGTTGATTCAACCAAATCCTGAGCTCAGTTGAAGCCCTTCATGCACTGTATACCAGATGCAAGGGGATGTCAATGCAGTGCAGGTCTCTTATTGTCTTGTGTGCTCCCTGAGGCATCTGGTGGGTGGCTGTGAGATACAGGAAGCTGGACTAGATGGGCCTTTGGCCTGATCCAGAAGGACTCCTCTGATGTCCTTAAATTCTTGTGCTCCTAACCAAGCCTTCAAAAGAGACCAAGATTCCAGTCATTTCATCAGTCTCTTAATCCAGTTATCTCTCCCAAACATAAAAGAATGGGAATGATCACCCATCAAAATGGCAGATGAGCCCCTAAAGGTATTTGGCATTTGACAAACAAAAGTCGAATCTGCAGCAACTGTTACCCTGCATATGCCCGATCTTGTCTGATCTCGGAAGCTAAGCAGGGTCAGGCCTGGTTAGTACTTGGATGGGAGACCGCCTGGGAATACCAGGTGCTGTAGGCTTATACCATAGTCTTTCGAGACTGAAGGTTGCCAACCATTTTTTTCAGAGACTCAAAAACTATTTTAGTTTATTGATGCAATATGAAGTCTGGTCAGTTACTCCACACTTGCACATTTTCCTTCCACCTAACTCTGGTATGTTTGTGAATTGCCCACTGTGCTGTGTCCTGCGTGCAAGCAGAACACAACCCAGTTAAGAGTTAAGAAAAGAAAGACTTTGATTATCTCCCTGCCTGGCTGCTTATGGGACTCCTCAGATCTATGCCAGCTGGTGTTTTGCTGGTGTAGAACTGAAGAACCCCAGGGTCATCCCCATGGACTTGGAATGCAGTGGATGCCTCCTCGTCCCACCTGTCCCACCCCAATCCACTCCTACCACTGGCGGAACCCCATTGTTGATGAGTCTGCACGGCACTGCTGCTGATGTGCAATGTTCTGGCCTTTTCCCCAGCAGCAGTGCTCCGCAGACGGCGGAGAGGCTCCAGCACTTTCTCACCTCATGGTACACCAGCAAGCAGCAAGGATCTGATTGGGTCGTTACTTCCATGTAGGCATGTCCAGGATTGCACTGTTATTCTGTCACACCTGAAATGTATCTCTAACATTTGAGATGTTTGCTAGAAGTGTCATGTTCCCTCAGCACATTTGTTGAACATTTTTTCAAGGGCTTTTTTAATAATAAAGATCTGGATAGCAGAAATAGTGAATTAGTCAGCCACCTCCTGACAGCTGAAAGCATTTGCTTGAGCATCCCCCCCCCACCCTTGCCACATGTGGCAAAATTTGAATTAAAACTTGGGCCAAATTTATTGAAATCAATTCTATACTGCAAACTCTGCAGTGGGTCCTATCTCCATACACTGCCCCACTTTAGTGTGGGCACCTATCCTGGAGAAACCAGCATGCAACCGTTGATCTTCCTGTTGCATGTCACCACCCTGACTCTAGCTGCAGATGGTCTGCTCAGGATCCCAGCTTGATTACAGCCACCCCTGGAAGACATTCCAAAAGCCAACTTGAGCTGTGTCCGCAAGCCAGAAGGCCTTTGAGGTTGAGTTTGCAATCTAAGCCCAAGAGGTTATCAGGCAGCACCCCCAAGCCAGGCAGTATCTTGGCTGTGGTTCCCGTCAAACTCTTGCGAGCCTCAGGATGCACACCAAAATCCTTATTCCTACTGGTTCAGAACTATACTTGCCTGGTTCTGCACCGTATCTGCCAGTTGTGATCAACCTTGCTAACCATACTAGCCCCTTAGGCTGGGATAGGCAAAAGAAATCAAAGAACCAATCAGGTGAGAGGCAAAAAAAATCCCTTCCTGGCTTGAGATGGCAACCAGCTAGACTAAGACTATCCAAAGCAGTAGGTGGAGTGGACTCAAGCACACTGTGCTGAAAGGTGCAAGCCAGGTTGTCTGTTGACCATGGCCCAAAACCATCTGTGTTAACATTCAATAGGTGTTGCAAACCCAGCCTCATGCCACGGAGGGACGGTACAGAGTCACCCCCACTTTCAGAATGGCAGTGGAGGGCAGGTACTCTGATACGTCTCTTTAAAATAGTCCCAGTCTACCAAGTATTTCTGATTGGTTGAGTAAAACTTGGTCTATATCCTTTCGGATGAAAATTACAGGCTATTAACATTCAAAATAAAATGATACAAAAGGCACATTAGTTCAGTGATGGCTTCTTTTTATTAACTATTGGAATAAAGATCTGCAGGGCTGCATTTGTCCATTCTCATTGTTCTCACTTCCGTAGACATTTGTAATTATGTCCGTCACATATTTGGGATGATATTTTAAGGGATTTCATGGTATATAATCAGACACAACAGTCTGTGGACTATTTACTATTTATTAATGTGGTTGTTGGTGGTTTTATTTGTACAATTGTTCAAATATGTCTGATATTTTTATATGGAAAACAAAGAAACAAACAAGCTTCATAGACTTAATCATCTGAGATCTCTAATAGATCATCTGTCAAGAACGTGTCAAAATTCTTGTCTGTTTGCACATGTGGAAATTATACCATTCAAAAGTCTCATTTTGCTTCAGAGTGCTACAATTTTCATATTTTCATATCAGGATTTCACATTTCCCTCATTCTTTCTGACTTAATTGTAGGTTACTGAATACACCCAGCACTTTCAACTCTGCTGTGAAATGGCTACCTTTCACTGATCTGAAATGCTGTTGAAGTCCCTGCTATATGAAGAATAAAACTTTGCAGAAAACTTTTCCATGGTTACTCTGGTTTGGTTTTGTTTGGGTTTACAGAATTCTGAGTTTCAGAGTTCTGGGCTAGTTCACACACCCAGGTGCAGTGCTCCCCTTGTTTGATTGCTTCACATTTTAGGGCCGGGGTCAGAGCTCAGTGGTAGAGAACATGATTTGCATGTGGCCAGGCCCAGCCTGAACCAAGATGGCATCTGAAATGATACTCAAATTGTGACCCCTATTTGGTGCACCTGTAAAGTCACATCCTGGAAGCTTCCTACTTGCAGTAAGCAAAGTCATTATGAAAGAATGATCTCAACAATCTGAGCTGCCTTTACCAACTTCATGGCTAAACTCAAACCAGAAGTCCATGCCAAATGAAGCCACTGGCTCCCAGAGCTAGTTGCTGCACCCTTGGTAGACTGCGAAACAATACAAGCATCCATTTAAGGCTGGAAATGGGCTGTCAAGAGCCATCATGTCACCCAAAAAGGTTCCTGGCTGAACTCACCCCACCCCACAAATGGTCCCCTAGAGTTCTGTAAGAAGAAAAGGTATAAAAAGCTGGGTCCTCAGTCCTGTTTCTGAAACCACATTATTGATCTGAGTCATACTCTCATGACAGGCACGCAGCATCTCATGCCTGTGTACAAACGCATGTTCCTCTGCATGCATCAAATAAAAAATAAAATAAAAGGGCTTGCCAGGAAACACCAATTCCTTATTGTATTTTGCTAGGTAAATGCCTGTGTTGGCTTGGTCATGTCGTGAAAATTAAAAATTAATACACTGAAACATGAGAGCGGCAGCCGCTGTCTTATAAAAACCCCTGTAAAAATCAGATGTCATTTGAAAGCTGGAGACTCAGAAGGCTTGTCTGAAAGCATTCAGGCTTCTCTGTAAAGGGTCCTAGGAGGAGCCGTTCATAAAACAAGAGGGAGGGAGTTCCATAAAGTTGGTGCCACTACTGAGAAGGCCCTGTTTCTCAATGCTGCCCCTCACACCTCCTTAGGAGGCAGCACTTGTAAAAGTGCCTTCTCCAATGGCCTGAGGGGACAAGTCAGATTATATGGAAGTAGGCGGTTTCCCAGATACCCTGTCCCCGAGCCATATAGGCCTTTATCGATCAAAACCAGCACTCTGAATTGGGCCTGGAAACGAATGGGCAGCCAGTGGAACTGATGGAGAAGCAGCCTGACAGAGTCAAACCACCTACCTCCAGTGACTACACAGGCCGTTGCATTCTGCACTAACAGCCGTTTTTGAACTATCTTCAAGGTAAGCCCCACATAGAGCACTTTATAACAATCTAACCTCGATGTCACCATGGCATGGATCACCATCACCAGATCTGCACGGTCCAAGTATGGCCACAGCTGGAGCACCAGCCAAAGCTGACCAAAGGTCCCCTTCGCCACAGCCGCCATCTGGGAATCCAGGAACTGTTTTTCAGAGAACTGGCCTCTCTGAATGTGTCTGTTCCTTGTTAGTGTTAATGTGTTTTTTTTTCCTTTATTTTTTAACAGAGATCTTGAACTTGCCTTTCCTGGGAAAGCAAGCCCAAGACAACTGAAAATAAAATAAACAAACAACAAATTAACATGATTAAACACCACTTTTGTGCTCATAGTGCAATTAGTGCACATGGCGATTTGTAGAGCACACATGGAGAGGTCCCTGCCCCGAGCAGATTGTCATCTAAACTATGACCCTGGTGATACAGCAGAGGAAGGGGGAGGGAATGGAGGGGTTCAAGTCAGTCATCTGGGCTAGTGGTCATCACCACATCTTGCGGTAGTGAATTTCACCAATTGGACTGCTGCACCATTCATTAATCTATAAACCTCTATCATGTCCCTCTTTACCATGTTTTTTTTTTTCCTTGACCATAAAACACCACACATTTGACCCTTTCCTCACAGAGAAAGTTTCCATTTCCTTAATCCCTCCTAAGCAGTTGTCCCTTTTGGTACATTTTCCAGATCTACCATATCTTCGGTTTGTTTGTTTGTTTAGATGGGGCTATCAAGACCATCTTCAGTGATCCAAAAGTGGCTGCCCCAAGTATTTGTATGATGTCTTTAGGATACTTGTTGATCCATTTCCAACTCTTTCCCCAAATAACTGTGATGTACCCTTTCCATTGCTGCTGTCACAACATTTTCAGTGAGCTCTACTTCTTTTTAGTCAGGATCTTCCCTGACTAACTGAAGCCAGATTTGAGATACTGTTCCAACAGAGCAGTCCTGCAAGGCTCCGGCAGGCTGATCTCTGGTGGTGGTGGAGGTCACGTGGATGCTCACCACTTGAGAACTGATGAACATCCAGTTACTATTTGTACATGTAATACTCGATAGATCACCACTGAACCTTTCTTTCACTTGAAGTCTCCATAAATGCAATGCTTGCTATGTAATTTGTCATACTTTCAGTTGCTAGTCATGTGGTAATGGAATGGAGAGAAAGTAGGGTTAAAATCCTATACACACTTAAGTAAGGGCACAATCCCGACTGCGCCTTGGGCTGGCACAAGTTCCTTGTGCTGGCCCAGGAGGGTCGCAAACATGCCATAAAGCATGTTTATGGTTGGCAACCTTCAGTCTCGAAAAGCTATGGTATAAGCCCACAGCACCCAGTATTCCCAGGCGGTCTCCCATCCAAGTACTAACCAGGCCTGACCCTGCTTAGCTTCCGAGATCATGGTATAAGCCTACAGCACCCGGTATTCCCAGGCGGTCTCCCATCCAAGTACTAACCAGGCCTGACCCTGCTTAGCTTCCGAGATCAGACAAGATCAGGCATGTGCAGGGTAACAGTTTATACTTCCTCGTGATTTGGCTGGGCTGGTTCAGGGAAGCGTGCCGGCCCACGGAGGTTGAATCCAGCCTTCGCGCCGACTCGGGCAGGGAGGGTTGCATTGGCTGAGCTCGGCCAATGCAAGAGTCTGGGGAGGGCGGGGAGGAGGAGGGAAGGAGGTGGGAGGGAGGCATTCTGGGGTAGGGAGAGGGTGGTCCCGGGGGCAGGCAGGGAGGCCACTAGTCACTCCGCTCTCCTCAGACTTACGCCAACTCAGGAGGTGGCACAAGTCCAAGGAGACTCATTGGGGCTGTGGTGGCTTACCTGGGGGTAAGGGGAAGAGTTTCCCCTTTGGGCCCCAATCTTGCACTGGATATAGCACAGGCCTCCTGGCCTCCCAGTGCAAGATAGGATTGCGCTGCAGGACAAACTGAATACAGTGAGACCTAATTCCAGGTAAACCTGCGCAGGATTGCACTGTGAGTGATATACATGCCTGTGAATCAAAGTCTCTGTGGTTCATCCTGCCCCTTCCCGAGGAACCGCCCAGGCTTGGAGGTGATGACCTCTGTGCTCTGCCCCCCTCCCTCCCTACCTCCCTCCCCCAGTTCTTTCGTTCATTTGAATTCTCAATATAACTTTCTTGCCTTTGAATTCCTGAGGACTTCAACCACTTGGATTGTCTGAATTAATTGCTGATAGCTCAAATCTGTAGATCATTCGTTCTCCTCGTATTTCTAAGAACTAATTACCTGTGTGTATAAAATGATGAAATCTCATTATATTTTCTTTTAAAAAAAATCTCCCATGCATTTCATTACATTATCCAATTATGGCTGTACTTGTACAGCATTATGTTACTGACCGCTCACAGGCTATTTACTACACAGATGTGTTACTTTAATTAAACAAATATGATTAGCTTCACAGGATGGCATTTGGCTGGGTCAAAATATACAGAAACCTGTCATTTTCACACACAGGATGCGATGCGTCGTCTTCCAAAGCCGCCAGCAATTTTACAATTAGAGAAAATCAGGGCCACTAAAATGAACCTCTTGGCCTGATCAGGATCCCCGTCACCTGAAGGGTCAGATGCTTGTCCCACTTTGCTTTGAAGTCTCCACCACTTCCCTAATCAGCCTGTTCCATCACATTTTGCCTCAAATGAAATTTCAAGGGGTATTTAATGATAAATAAGGTTATTTATCTGGATCACTGGTCTTACAACACAGTTCGGACAGCGTTAAGTGAAACATAAAATGTCTCAATAATTTATCACTGAAACAGTCTACCGCATTCTCCTTAATGAGAGGAATGAAAGCAAACTTTTCATTCATTTGCTTGTTTCCTGTTCATCAGGAGAATTTTTTTTTTTTTCAGCACTGATCCATTAGCAGTTATACATACACCTGTGACAAAATGTCATAGCCCTTGAGCACCCAGGACTCAAATTTAAGGGGGAAGACATAGTCAGAACAATGGCAATGACATTGGCTGCAGGGGTGTGGAGAGCCAGGAATCCTGAACCCAGAACTCTAAAGATGCTCTCTCCTGATCTGGATTTACCTGCAGATGCGAGAGATGCATCAAGCAAGAATAGATGGTGATGGAGAGATGGTGAATCCAGACATTGGTCTTGCTCCTTGAGCTATCCTCATCTGTAGCAAAGAGTGGAGTTTGAGGGGAGAAGCTAGGACTCTCTGGCCCCAATTCAGTCTCTGCCACCTGCACTAATGGAGCTGTGACAAAAAGGCACGTGTTGCATCCAATGGTAGGGGGGCAACTGAAGGGCAGACGGAGGTAGTTTTTATTTCCCTCACCATAAGCCTTAGGGCTACCTATGGGTCTCCTCTTACACCTACTCTTTTGGTGGCATATATCTGAAGAGTGAAACTGGGCAGAGAGATTTTATAAAGAGGAAGTAGGAGCCAACATGCACCATTGCTGTCAGATGGACCTCTTCTCGCCTCTTCCCTGCTCCCTAGCTCCTCCCACAGAATGTTCCTAACCTCCTCTCCCCGCCTACAATCTACCCCCACCGCCGACTTACCAGCACTAGAGGCTTCAAGAAGACTGCTGGCATCACTCACTCTTTCTGACAGCAGTTCAACTGAATTTTGCCGTAAGTCAGGCTGCACTGCCGGAATGCAAGTTGGACTGTCAGGACTGGTGACAGAACATAAGAACATCCCCACTGGATCAGGCCAGAGGCCCATCTAGTCCAGCTTCCTGTATCTCACAGCGGCCCACCAAATGCCCCAGGGAGCACACCAGATAACAAGAGACCTCATCCTGGTGCCCTCCCTTGCATCTGGCATTCTAACATAGCCCATTTCTAAAATCAGGAGGTTGCGCATACACATCATGGCTTGTAACACGTAATGGATTTTTCCTCCAGAAACTTGTCCAATCCCCTTTTAAAGGCATCCAGGCCAGACGCCATCACCACATCCTGTGGCAAGAAGTTCCACAGACCAACCACACACTGGAAATATTCTCTTTTGTCTGTTCTAACTCTCCCAACACTCAATATTAGTGGATGTCCCCTGGTTCTGGTGTTATGTGAGAGTGTAAAGAGCTGGAAAGGTGGAGCTGGGGAAACCAAGTCCCTCACTTGGAGCTCTCCAAGGTCCTGGAGCCCCAACCTGCTTTGTCTTGCCAATACTTCATCACTCCTCATGGGTCCATCCAAAAGGAATTGGGGGGGGGGGAGCCCTGATAATACTCCTAGTAAGAAAATAGAGAAATGTCACAGAAAACATGGTTAAAGGCTATTGGGAGCAAACTAGAGATAACATGGAAGTTGCACTGGAACCTCCAAGTTTTATTTCTTTTGTGAAAAGCAGCTGCAAGAAACTGTTTTTGGATCAGAGGCTATTATGGGGGCAGCAGCACAGAAGGGAAGGGTGCTCAGATTGGAAGATTTCAATTCCTGAAATCACCCCCTGCAATTGCCATCAGTTTCAGAGGTGGAACACCTACGGGTGTCCATCAGTTGCACCCCTTGCAGCCCAGTTTGCTGGAATTGTCATCTCCTTTTTCATAAACATTATCATGGCCTGACTGTGCATGGATGAAATCAGGGGGCAGAAGCTTCTTGATGTGATCACACGATCATATCATGATTCCTTTTGGTGCTGTGATTTAAGCAGTGCATGCATGCACTGGTGCACATCAATCGCCTCACCTGTACGAATAAAGAGACAAGAACTGAAGGCTGTGATCAACTGCACATGTGCCAACTTGAAATTAATGTTAGAGAGGAGTGCACAACATTCCTAAGTCTAGCTCAAAGGGGCCATTTGCATACATTCCACTGGACTGCATGGCAATCCTCAAGATTTTGCCAGCAGATCATGCAATTGCTCATAAGAACATAAGAACAGCCCCACTGGATCAGGCCAGAGGCCCATCTAGTCCAGCTTCCTGCATCTCACAGCGGCCCACCAAATGCCCCAGGGAGCACACCAGATAACAAGAGACCTCATCCTGGTGCCCTCCCTTGTATCTGGCATTCTGTCATAGCCCATTTCTAAAATCAGGAGGTTGCGCATACACATCATGGCTTGTACCCCATAATGGATTTTTCCTCCAGAAACTTGTCCAATCCCCTTTTAAAGGTGTCCAGGCCAGTCGCCGTCACCACATCCTGTGGCAAAGAGTTCCACAGACCAACCACACGCTGAGTAAAGAAATATTTTCTTTTGTCTGTTCTAACTCTCCCAACACTCAATTTTAGTGAATGTCCCCTGGTTCTGGTGTTACGTGAGAGTGTAAAGAGCATCTCCCTATCCACTCTGTCCATCCCCTGCATAATTTTGTATGTCTCAATCATGTCCCCCCTCAGGAGTTTCTTTTCTAGGCTGAAGAGGCCCAAACGGTGAGGTGAAGCGGGTTCACTAAAGTGCCCACTGCAAAGTATGCACTGGTGCCACCTGCCCTTTTCCCTACAGGCCCTAAAAAGTCTAATCTTGGAGCAGGAGGAAGGAAGAGGTGGCAACATGAAGTCTGCAGAGAAGGCTTCTGGGACTCCAAGGTCTGGCAAAGCATCTTTCCTTGTCAAGGGTTTGTTGGAAGTACAAGTCCCATCATTCCTGGCAGGAATTCTGCTTGATGTTCCCATCACAGATAAGGCCATAGAGAGCCTTTTCTGAAGCAGGATCGTCACACAGATTTATTTCCCCCCCCCCCCCTGAGAGATGTTGGGACTTGTGGTCCCAGTTCAGTTCCTGGCAGCAAAGGGCAGTGTGTCAGGGCTTGGAGATGGATCTCCACAGCAGAGAAGGTCTTTGGGGGCCTTATCCCCAGCAGGAAGTGTGTTGTGACAGGGACTGCCAGTACTTGCTGTGACCACCTCTTCCTCCCCCCCCCCCCCCACCGCCACTTCTCAAAGGTGTAAAACTGAGGATCGAGAAAAGAAAAACTTTGTTTAGGCTTGAGGTAGGGGAAAGGGGAGAGCTAATGGGGGCTGCTCACAGGATTACGGCAAATTCAGCCCTGCCCCCTTGTCACAGAAGGTTCTGGACAGGGTTGAGTTTCATTCAATCTTGCCCATGTGCATTTGACTGGGGGTGTTCAATATTACAAGCATCCTGGATTGAATGCTCATGTCATTTCCAATTTTAGATATTGTCCAAATGATGCTAAAAGGCTAGTGGAGTAAAATATGGAGGAAAGGAAACTCACAGAACCAAACCAAGGTAATCTGTTCATCATGGGCTTCCAGGAGCCTTTGGAAAATGCCTGTCATGAAGAAGACCTCACTTTTTCTATTATCCATGTGCATCTCCAAGAAGGAGCACAGGGTTCCAGTTAAAGCAGAAAGCAAATTCACATGAGTGGGCATCACACTAGCCCACTCCAGTAACGCTCCATAAGTACCAGTGTGATTATTCAGTGGTAATGAAATAAAAACACATCACACCACTTTCTGCACTGCTCATGTTTGTCAAAAAAGAGTATCTGTGAAAAAGTAAAAACCATGCAAGGGACTGGGACCAGGACGCAGGTCTCTTGTTCTCTTGTGTGCTCCTTGAGGCATTTGGTAGGCCGCTGTGAGATACAGGAAGCTGGACTAGATGGGCCTATGGCCTGATCCAGTAGGGCTGTTCTTATGTTCTTAACTACAATTCCCAGGAGGCCTTGCAGGTCTCTTGTTATCTGGTGTGCTTCCTGGGGCATTTGTTGGGCCGCTGTGAGATACAGGAAGCTGGACTAGATGGGCCTATGGCCTGACCCAGTGGGGCTGTTCTTATGTTCTTAACTACAATTCCCAGGAGGCCTTGCAGGTCTCTTGTTATCTGGTGTGCTCCCTGGGGCATTTGGTGGGCTGCTGTGAGATACAGGAAGCTGGACTAGATGGACCTATGGCCTGATCCAGTGGGGCTGTTCTTATGTTCTTAACTACAATTCCCAGGAGGCCTTGCAGGTCTCTTGTTATCTGGTGTGCTCCCTGGGGCATTTGGTGGGCTGCTGTGAGATACAGGAAGCTGGACTAGATGGGCCTATGGCCTGACCCAGTGGGGCTGTTCTTATGTTCTTAACTACAATTCCCAGGAGGCCTTGCAGGTCTCTTGTTATCTGGTGTGCTCCCTGGGGCATTTGGTGGGCTGCTGTGAGATACAGGAAGCTGGACTAGATGGACCTATGGCCTGATCCAGTGGGGCTGTTCTTATGTTCTTAACTACAATTCCCAGGAGGCCTTGCAGGTCTCTTGTTACCTGGTGCGCTCCCTGGGGCATTTGGTGGGCCACTGTGAGATCCAGGAAGCTGGACTAGATGGGCCTATGGCCTGATCCAGTGGGGCTGTTCTTATGTTCTTAACTACAATTCCCAGGAGGCTTTGCAGGTCTCTTGTTGTCTGGTGCGCTCCCTGGGGCATTTGGTGGGCTGCTGTGAGATCCAGGAAGCTGGACTAGATGGGCCTATGGCCTGATCCAGTGGGGCTGTTATTATGTTCTTATGTTCCATGACCTTCAGAAAACCTCCCCCATCTTGGTTATAGAGTTTGTTTGCTTGTTTCAAAATAATCTGAACAACCCCACCTCTCTGCCCCATTCAGAAGTGCAACAGCAGCTCTCCTCAAACTAAACATTAATATCGTATGGGAATTGATCTCATACACAACAAGGAAATTTATCTCACACATCTCAAGGAAGCACACTGATTTTCAGGGGCATGCCATGAGTTTATTGTATGTATCTTATATTTTCAAACTACACTTCCTCCAAGGAGCTCATGGTGGGGTACAAGGTTCTTCCTCCTCCTTTTTATCCTCGCAACAACCCTATGAGGTAGGTCAGGTCAAGCATTGGGGACTGTCCCAAGGTCACCCACTGAGTTTCATAGCTAAGTAGCGATTTGGACATGAGTCTCCCCACTCCTAGCTTGACATGAAAGCCATTCTGCTAGGCTGGCTCTCAGCATTGGTTATTGCTGGCCACTCTAAAAACAGAGAAAAGTGCAGCTGTAAGAGGCAAAGTTCAGGTGGGTCACTTGCAGAGATTCAGGAAATCCAAATTAATTCCATAAGTTTACTCATAAGGAACAGTGTTCCCATTGTATGAACTGATAAGGACATGACTGGGCTCTGGGCATCTAATTGCCTTCTCAGCTCTTAATAAGCACAGGCAAGTTGTCACACGGGTGATGAGCACACATGTGTGAACCCAGCCAAGGCATCATCTAAAGGGGTCTCTAAACTTTTTGACTGAAAGGCCGCATCAAATATCTGGCACAGTGTCGAGGACTGGGGAAAAAAATACATATAAAATTTAAATAAATACATTAGAGATGGAACTCGAATGAATGAAATGAATGAATGCTCAAATGTCCAGGATTTCTCCAAGCACCAACACAGCCCAAGAAATAAAGCATAGCCTTAAGTGGACCCTCATTCCCCCACCTCACAAACATAACTCTGGTTGTGTTTGGTCAACTGAGCCAGAGGCTCTCAGGGCATCAGAGGCTGGCCATCGACCAGATAGAAGCTCTCTGCTGCCACATCTGGCCCCGGGGCCAGGGTTTGAAGACTCCTGACCTAAAGGCATATGATGGCAGAACCTTGCTGAAACAAAGAAAATCTGAGTTTGAATTTGCTTGTTTCTTGAATGGGAGGCTGCCTCAAAATGTAAACAACCACATACACAACCTTAAGCAAAAAGGTGGGATATAAATGCCATATGTCAATCATATCAAATTGAACTAATACACAAAAATTCTCAGTAAAACTGTCCCATCCCAACACTAATCATCAGTGTGCTTTGGGAATCATGAGAGGCAGAGAGAGGCCCCTGCCATCTCCCCCTTCCTGGCTCCATTCCTTTTGTCAGCCTCAACCACTGGGCGAAGGTAAGGCAAGCCCCCCGTGTTGCAACTTGTCCTGTAATTAGGGGGTCGGACCTTTGTTCACGAGGTATCGATCTGCTGCTGTCTGCCTGGAGCTCATTAGGTATTCCTTCATTGTTTCCTATGCAAATTAAGTTAATGAGAATTAGGAGCATAATGGAGCCCATTCACCGTTCTAGTTGGTGGAAAATGGGTTTGACTACCAATTTTCCATTACAGCTGTTTTGTAATTACTTTGGAGCTCTCTGAATTCTAATGGTGCTACTGAGCTGCGCTGACAGATTCTTCAGCAACCCCTGCGCCCCCCCAACACACACATACATGCAAATGTAAGCCTCTGTGAACTGTCTAAAAGAAGGCTTCTTCTGGGGTGTGGATGGGGACAAGAAAAATCCTCTTCGCCTTTCTCTTAAACAGTGCATTCCTTTTTGCCATGGGCACTCCCAATTTTCTGATCCCTGATAAAATATTATTTCACTATTGGAGAAGATTTGGCTATTTTCAACACAAGGGTTCTTTTGGCTTCACTGGTTTCCTCTGAACATAAGAACATAGGAACATAAGACTGAGTCTCTAGGTCAGTGGTTCCTAACGGTTAGGAACCTGAGGACCACAGAGATAAAAATGTGAATGGTTGTGGACTGCATGCAACCCCCTCACCTCCCAGCACACAAAAAATACAATTCAGGGCGCAATCCAAGAAGCCACTTGAGCCCACACAAATCCCTTGCGCCAATCCAGGAGCGTCGCAAAAGTAAAAGTAAAGCACTTTTGTGCCACTTGTTGGGGAGATGCGCTGCTGCGTGAACATGTGGCGGCCTCCCTGCGCCAGCACAGGCTCTGGGGAAAGGGTGAGTTGTGTTGGCCAAGTGCGGTTGGCATAGGCACCTGGGGGGGGCGTGGGGAGAGGAAAAGAAGGTGGGATGAGGCATTTTGGAGCAGGAGGAAGGCAGGCAGCGGGCGTTCCAGGGGATGGGTAGGGAGCAGGAGGTGGGGCCAGAATCCGGTGGTTATGCTGGATCCTGACCCCATTCCCTGGCAGCATGGTGCGGCTCCAGGCTGCTCAGATTTGTGGCACAGATCTGAAAAAAAACCATTGGGGCCACTGCCGCGTGACACAGTTCAGCAGAGGCTGTTGTCTCAGGCTGCGCTGCTTTTGGATCCAAACATGCGCTGGATGCAGCGCAGGCCTGCTGGCATGCTTGCTTCTAGCACAAGTTAGGATTGCACCCTAAATTTGTAATAATTGGAGAAGTTTTATGACAGATTTATTAGATTTATTATGTATAGAGAAGATTTGTGGATTCAGGTCAGCTGCTGCTACAGGTAGTTCATTCTTTGCCGTCTTGGGTGGTCCGTGGGGAAGCATCTTCTGAACCAACAATCTCCCACAGACTACCAGAGGGGGCAGAGAATGGACAACCCATGGCTGCAGCCAACACTTCAGTGCTGGCTGTGGGCAGTCCATTCTCTGCCCTCTTGGGTGGTCCGTGGGGAAGCATCTTCTGAACGAACATTCTCCCACAGACTACCAGAGTGGGCAGAGAATAGACAACCTATAGCTGCAGCTGACACTTCAGTGCTGGCTGCGGGCAGTCCATTCTCCACCCTCTGGTGGTCTGTGGGGGAGCACCCACTCAGCAAGATACCGGAACTTATTTAAGATATTAGTTTCTCTGAGACCTCATAGAATACTTCCCGAGGTCTCACAGACCACATGCAGTCTGCAGACCATAGGTTGGGAACCAGTGCTCTAGGGAGGAGAGTGGATGCATCTTGAATGCTAGTGCAAGCACCTTAGAAGGCACCCAAGCGAGTGTGAAAATGTGAGTGACCTGCTTTCCTTCCAGGACACTCTGAAAGTTGTTGGTCATAGCCCTGACACCACGGCCTGCTTTTGGCCTTAGTGGCAACTGTACCTTGGAATCAGTGGACAAAGGTCTCCTCTCAACCACCACAGGATCCTAGAAAGGGCTGGGACTTCTGTACCATCACCCAACTCACAATTGGCTTCTATATCCAGATATCTACATGCCTGGAGCTCTCCCTACAATCTCTCCAGTTAGGCTGGTGCCAATTTTTGCAGCACCCAGCAGCCAAAAAAGCAGAACTGGGATAAAAGAGGAGAAGGAGAGGCTGGAGCCTGAGGTAGGACAGGAGGTGGTCAATACCATTGCAGAGAAGAGGATGACTGAGCAAGAATGCCTCAGAGACAGTGGTACTGTGGACCAGGGAGCCACCTGAACTTAAAGGGCAATTGAAAGAAACCTAAGGGCCACTTCAAGTAGTTTATGTTATTAGATCAGTGATTTTCAGCTGGTGGCCCTCAGCATATTGGTGTGCCATGAAAGGTCTGCAGGTGTGCCATGGGGGCTGAAAATTGCTGAAAACTCTTTTGAGCCAATGGAGGAAGAGGGACAAAACAATGTGTTACTACAGAGAGTTGCCCTAAAAACAGAGCCACAGAACTGGGAAGAGTCTCCCAGAAGCTGGAAGTGACATCAAGAGGCAAAGACCATAGAGAAGTCCACAGAGGTCAGTGTGCTTTGAGAAGTAAAATGTTGAAAATCACTGCTCGAAATGCTGAAATGTACAGGATGAACATGACATGAGTGTTTGTAGCCCTTGTATTATCTGCTGGCTCCCTCTAAATGGGTCAAGATGCCCCTTTTCAAAGTGGTGGCCTCATTAGCAGGGAGAGAGCAATGGTGTCTTCATTGCCGTACATGTGGATGTTTGCTGGTGGGCGTTTTATCTTTTCTGAGCCTCTTTGGGACAGAGAACCACCTTCTCATTCCTTCTGCTATTCAGCCTGCTTTGGGAACATTTGCACTTAAAAGTAGTACTTAATCATTCAGCGCCAGAACAGCACAAGAGGGACCTTGCCAGGAAGCGCAACTGGCTGCAGCTTCTGACTGAACGTAGACTTGGAGGCAAATTTGTAATGTGTGAAGTGTCTCTGAATTTTGCATCATTGATCTGAACAAAGCAGATGCCTGTTTGTTGGCTGAAGATCTCTTGCTGATTAAAAAGTGTTGCAAAGTACACAATGGAGCTGGACACAATGTAGAATCATAGAGTTGGAAGGGGCCTAATAGGTCATCTAGTCCACCCCCTGCCTTAAGCAGGAAATCCTCTTAGGGCATCTCCAACAGGTGCTTGTCGAGCTTCTGCTTGAATATCTCCAGTGAGGGAGAGTCCATCACCTCTCTCGGCAATCTGTTCCACTGCTGAACCACCCAGATCATCAGGAATTTTTTCCTGATGACTAATTGAAATCTACTCTCTTGCAGTTTGCACCAATTTGTTCTAGTTCTACTTTCAGAGACAGCTGAGAATAAGTCATTCCCTTCTTCCATATGACAGTCCTTTAGGAATTTGATGAGAGCTATCATATCCCCTCTCAGCCTTCTCTTCTCAGGTTGAACATGCCAAGTTCCCTCAACCTTTCCTCGTAGGGCTTGTCCTCCATTATACACAAAGTACACAATGGTTCCATAGGTGCAACCTATGGTTCCATAGGTGCACAATGTACACAACGGTCCTATAAGTGCAACCCTATGGAAGTTGTGGCCTTTATTGTTGGCTGCCTTGAAAATGGGGACCTCTCCAGAATTATTAACGGCTAATATTATAATGCCGTTGTACAAATCTATGGTAAGCCACACCTGGAGTATTGTGTCCAGTTCTGGCCGCCGCATCTCAAAAAAGACATAGTGGAAATGGAAAAGGTGCAAAAGAGAGCGACTAAGATGATTACGGGGCTGGGGCACCTTCCTTATGAGGAAAGGCTACAGTGTTTGGGCCTCTTCAGCCTAGAAAAGAGACGCTTGAGGGGGGACATGATTGAGACATACAAAATTATGCAGGGGATGGACAGAGTGGATAGGGAGATGCTCTTTACACTCTCACATAATACCAGAACCAGGGGACATCCACTAAAATTGAGTGTTGGGAGAGTTAGAACAGACAAGAGAAAATATTTCTTTACTTAGCGTGTGGTTGGTCTGTGGAACTCCTTGCCACAGGATGTGGTGATGGCATCTGGCCTGGACGCCTTTAAAAGGGGATTGGACAAGTTTCTGGAGGAAAAATCCATTACGGGGTACAAGCCATAATGTGTATGCGCAACCTCCTGATTTTAGAAATGGGCTATGTCAGAATGCCAGATGCAAGGAAGGGCACCAGAATGAGGTCTCTTGTTATCTGGTGTGCTCCCTGGGGCATTTGGTGGGCATGTGAGATACAGGAAGCTGGACTAGATGGGCCTCTGGCCTGATCCAGTGGGGCCTGTTCTTATGTTCTTATGCACTGGCTCATTTCAGCAGGGCAGCAAATCCTACTCTCTTCTTTTAAAGTTCACTTCCTGATTGCAGCTTTTTGAAATTTTATGTGGTGACCTTCTCTGAGTCTTAAGGATGCGGCAATATTGAAAAAGATAACCCTGCGTAACAGTAATCATCACGAATGCAAACGGCCAGGCGGAGCACCTCTCTCGCAGAAGCGCTGGCAAACAGGACCCAGCCACTACCAAGTTCTTTATATCTGCCCCTCCTGTGAGCCACGTTTTAATTGAACACAAAATCCAAAAGGTCAAATTCATGTAAAATTTAAAGGCCATTTTTATTATTTGACATGGAACAATTTGTAACTTTATATCGCCTTTAGATGCAATTCTGTTTGATGAAATTAGATTAAGCTAAAATCAAACACGCCCTTTGAAGGCATTCCAATGAAATGTTAGAAGACTGAAGCACAAAGTGGAGTGGGGGAGGCTGGGTATTTCCTCTCCCCCCCCCTTTTTTTGGGTTTTTTCCATAAATATCCAGGAAAATATTGGGCAGAGAGTACGTTCCTCTCATTTGCATTAATACAAATGAGAACTATTAAGTTTTGCTGATTAGCATATTCATATATATGCTAGGTGCCATATATTCAAAATAGTCTCTGATTACAGGCCTGGAGTATTACATTTAAAAACGGAACCTTTCAAACTCCAAATGCGCCTCTCATTATATTTCAGAACAGAACATAAATGGAAACAATTTAGAGACTGAAGGCATGGTAGATCCAATCTTTTTCCCCCCTTTTAATTTGCACAAAGCACACAATTGAAGGAAATTTTTAAGAAAAGAAATAAACACAGACAAATTTGAGCAACATAATAAAGTGGCTATTCATTCCCCAGTTTAATTAAAAAGATGTGGGTTGGTGGAGTGCAAATACAAGAACATAAGAACAGCCCCGCTGGATCAGGCCGTGGGCCCATCTAGTCCGCCTTCCTGTATCTCTCAGGGGCCCACCAGATGCCTCAGGGAGCACACAAGACAACAAGAGACTTGCATCCTGGTGCCCTTCCTTGCATCTGGCATTTTGACATAGCCCATTTCTAAAATCAGGAGGTTGCACATATGCATCGTGGCTTGTAACCCATGATAGACTTTTCCTCCAGAAATTTACCCAATCCCCTTTTAAAGGTGTCCAGGCCAGATGCCATCACCACATCCTGTGGCAAGGAGTTCCACAGATTAACTAAAAGCTGAGTAAAGAAATATTTTCTTTTTCTGTCCCAACTCTCATATAATCATAGAGTTGGAAGGGGCCTTTCCTCGCAGGACTTGTCCTCCAGCCCCCTGATCATCCTCGTCTCTCTCCTCTGAACCTCTCCCTACACCTAATTTTAGTAGATGTCCCCTGTTTGTTCCACATTTGTTGACACGAGTGCAGTGCCTCAAGACGCAAGCGAGGCTAACTTTCTGTCAGGGAACCTATGCCTGGAGCCAGAAGCCTCCTTCTCTGAGTCTGAGACCTCACCTTGGATGCTATGCAGGTGCCTGCATCTGACGGGACTCAAACTGGGAGTCTCTTGAACTCTGCTGTGCTGCTTCTGAGCCATTCCCAGTTTGAGAGAGGTAAATGGAAGGACAGCATTGACACTCCAAGTTCCACTGACATGGATCCACTGAGACTTGTACCAGAGACTTAGATGGTGCAGGTTCAAGCAAGTAAACCCATTGCCATGGCTGGAGGCAGTACATCTTTTGTAAATAAAAAGGTGCAGGAACTCACAACTTGTTAATCTTTTATTTATTTATTTATAAACCATTTTTTATTGGAGAAATAAAATATTTTTTATGTGCTTCCCCCCTAAAGATGAACTTAAGAACATAAGAACAGCCCCACTGGATCAGGCCATAGGCCCATCTAGTCCAGCTTCCTGTATCTCACAGCCGCCCACCAAATGCCCCAGGGAGCACACCAGATAACAAGAGACCTCATCCTGGTGCCCTCCCTTGCATCTGGCATTCTGATATAACCCATTTCTAAAATCAGGAAGTTGCGCATACACATCATGGCTTGTACCCCATAATGGATTTTTCCTCCAGAAACTTGTCCAATCCCCTTTCAAAGGCGTCTAGGCTAGACACCATCACCACATCCTATGGCAAGGAGTTCCACAGACCGACCACACGCTGAGTAAAGAAATATTTTCTTACTTCTGAGTAGACATGCATAGGATTGGGCTGTCAATCTCCACATCTCCTTCCCTCTAGCTATTTTTTCTACACATGGGGAAAAATACTGTACAGGTGCACTTGTAGCGTGTAGTATGTAGTGTGGCACTACTTCAAGGAGAGGAAGCAGTGAATGGATTCCAAAAAATGCCTTACATGAGTTCCATGTAGTAAAATTACTCTAAGCAACTGTGGCAGTAAGAACAAAAAAAGAATTCTTACACGAGAGGGGTCCTTAGGTGCACATAGAAACAGCTACGTTTGCAAACAAGCAATTAAATATGGTTTAATTCAGGTATCAGAATACTCTGTGTCTTTGGGAAGGTGCTTGGCAGGCAATTGTATGTCCTCTGCTGCCCTGAGCAGCTGCTGTGCATTGCTGGAGAGGAGCTGCAAATGCTGGCTGGCGGAGGGCATGCTTGTGGGGGAAGGATGAGGAGGATCTCTGGCAAGGCTGGACAGCACATTGTACACGCGTAGAATCCCTTTTCACCTGCCCTTAGCATATGAAAATGGGTGCAGATATATATCTCTGCCAGGATTAAGAGCCCAATCCTAGGTATGTCTACTCTGAAATAAGTCTTGTTCTAGTCAATGGAGCTTACTCCCAGGAAAGTGCCTAGGATTGCAGCCTAAGAGCCCAATCCTATGCATGTCTACTCAGAATTCCACTTTAGTGAATGGGGCTTACTGTGGACAGGATGGCAGCCTCAGAGCCCCTCCTGTGCCTGTCTACTCAGAAGTCAGTCCCACTAGAGGCAGTGGTGCTTCCTCCCAGGAAAGTGTGGAGAGGACTGCAGCCTCAGAGCCCCTCCTGTGCCTGTCTACTCAGAAGTCAGTCCCACTAGAGGCAGTGGTGCTTCCTCCCAGGAAAGTGTGGAGAAGACTGCAGCCTCAGAGCCCCTCCTCTGCCTGTCTACTCAGAAGTCAGTCCCACTAGAGGCAGTGGTGCTTCCTCCCAGGAAAGTGTGGAGAGGACTGCAGCCACAGAGCCCCTCCTCTGCCTGTCTACTCAGGCTGCAAGGCTATGACACTTTCCCGGGAGTAAGCCCCATTGAACACAATGGAACTTACTTCTGAGTAGACATGCTTGGGCTCTCAGGCTGCAAGGCTATGCACCCTTTCCCAGGAGTAAGCCCCATTGAGCACATTGAGATATACTTCTGAGTAGACACGCCTAGGCTTGTGCTGCAGATTGGCACGGGGCTGCACCAGCCAGTTTCCTTCCCCTCCTCCTCCACCAAGCCAGTACCTGGGCATTCCGTGGGTGCCGCAGCCCTTCTCCCTGGCTGGCTGGCTGTCCCTCCAACTCGGCGTCGGAGCGTGTCCCCCACGCCCTCCACTGGCTTGGAAGCTGCACTGGGAAGCAGAGTGTGGGGGGAGGGGAGGCGGGCTAGGCTCAGGCGAGAGCTTGGAGATGGGGCAGAAGGGGGCCATTGTGCAGTCAGGCAGGGGCCAGGCGCCCACCCACCCTGCATCCCCCAGCACCCACCCAGCGAATGCCTCTGTTTTGCTCCCCCCTCCTGGAATGCCTCCAAAGGGGAGGGGCCCCTGCAAAAAGGTGCCGGAACTCCCTCCCCCCGTGTTCCATTAGAAAAAAAGCCCTGGCTGGAGGTTTCCCTAAGGCAAGGAGACAAATGTCCCCTTATCTCAAGGAAACCTCCAACCTGCAAAATTCCACTGTGGGCTGCAGCACAAGTCATGCTGGAATTTCATTGGTGAGAGGGAATTTAATTAGGATTGGACTACTAGTCAAACATTTTGTGCCCCAAAGTAACCCGCCAGCTGTCTCTGGGAAGCCCAGCAGAGAAGGAGAAGAATTAAAGTAGAAGTGGAGAGAGTAGGCGCAGAAAGAGATGGAAGGAAAGGGGAAACTGATGGGTAAGGAGGAAGAAAAGATAGTCGAGAAGGAGAAACTGGCAGAGAAAGTGTAGAAAGAAGCCGAAGGGAAGAAGGAGTCAGTGGAGAAGAAGAGGGGAGAATGACGAAGGAGACAAGTGAAAACCCCGCAACAGGATTGTCTACGATGCAGAGGTGTAACTTGGGTGGAGTCTGAGGGGCATGTGTTCTCGGCACAATGCTGGTGGCTTCACTGCACCCTGCCCTGGTTTCTGTGAAGGCTCCCAGCTGGGGACAACTGGGGTAGCAATGTCATGACGTTGTGATACCATGGGATCACATGATGTTGTGTCATGACATCACTACCCGGGTTCTGGGGTGGTGCATTACTCCTCTGACAGGATAGGAGGGATACAGCATGAGAAGATCCAGAATATGGTGGCAGCTCCATTGTAGAATGCAGAACCTCCGTGATGCCCCTGCTCCTGGCTGCTACCCAGAATCCTTTGCAACATGCAGGGGCTGCCATGTGGGGTTTCTCAGTAGATAAACCAATCTATGTGGATTTTCTCAATATATGAGGTTTCTCAGTAGACAACTCAATGTTGAAGGGATTCTTGGGGATGGGACAGCCCTGGCCTACAAGAACATGGCCTTTTCTATGCCCTTTCAAACTATGACAAGGCTGGGAGCCAAAGTTGAAGAAGTTATGACTTTTTTTCCTCTGGAAAGCTTGTCCTCCTATATGCTTTATTCTACCCTTAAAGATACTGCACGTATATTTAGAACTTCTATCTCAGGTAAAAGTGGACAGTCATTTTTTCCCCCCAAGGGCTCAAATTATTTAATAGGTAGAATATATTTGAGTTAAAGATCCACCATTTCCCATGTGAGTTTTCTTAAAGATGTCATTATTAAAACAAGAAGCTGACGGAACATTCCAAGATCCAGGTCTACAGAGCTTGCGTCCTGAGTACACTTCTGTACTGCAGCGAGTCATGGACTCTCCGCTCATAACAGGAGAGGAAACTGAACGCTTTCCACATGCGCTGCCTCCGACGCATTCTTGGCATCACCTGGAAGGACAAATTCCAAACAACACAGTCCTGGAACGTGCTGGCATCCCTAGCATGTATGCACTGCTGAAACAGAGACGCCTGCGTTGGCTTGGTCATGTTGTGAGAACAGATGAAGGCCGGATCCCAAAGGATCTCCTCTATGAAGAACTCGTGCAAGGAAAGAGCCCTACAGGTAGACCACAGTTGCGATACAAGGACATCTGCAAGAGGGATCTGAAGGCCTTAGGAGTGGACCTCAACAGGTGGGAAACTCTGGCCTCTGAGCGGCCCGCTTGGAGGCAGGCTGTGCAGCATGGCCTTTCCCAGTTTGAAGAGACACTTGGCCAACAGTCTGAGGCAAAGAGGCAAAGAAGGAAATCCCATAGCCAGGGAGACAGACCAGGGACAGACTGCACTTGCTCCCAGTGTGGAAGGGATTGTCACTCCCGAATCGGCCTTTTGAGCCACACTAGACGCTGTTCCAGAACCACCTTTCAGAGCGCGATACCATAGTCTTTCGAGACTGAAGGTTGCCAACAACCTTCAAGATGTAAATAGGGGGAAGTAGTATCAAAATCACACACACAACCCCACCCCCATTTAATGGGGTTGCAAATACAGTCATAAGCGGGATCACTTTCGGAAGTATCACTCCCTTTGGCAACCTTACCCAACTGTGCTTCTCTTGGTTAGTGTTCTTTAATGCACTGCAATGCGCCCACACACATTAATTGCAGGGTGTTTGTGCTGGACTTCACTAGACAGCTGCGCGGAACAGTTGGTCCATAACAGCATCCATCTCTCTCAGTTCTTTGGCAGGAAAATGCCTTGGTTCCCCAAAATAATGTGAACTCCAGGCGCTTTTGGTTCCTGTAATTGAAGTGTGCATAGACACAGAGTCAGCTGTTTGACACAACTGGAAATAGACTTCCTTACTGTACTCAGTAATTTGAATTTATTTTTAAGGCACCAGACTTGTGAGGTTAACCCTTTCCTTGTGGTAGAGCTCCGCCAAGACTACTAAGACTACTTCCCTCCACTAGAATTCATTTGTGGAATGCCGAAAAGCATTCCAGGTCTCTTTGACACTCCAGCTAACCCCACAAGGCTCAGTTTCCTAGGCTCTATCCAGACTCTTTGGAGTGGGAATAAAAGGGAACACCGCCTGAACATTTGAGAAACTGGGATACCAAGATTTGGGGAGGTGAAACTCACTGCCACAGGTGGAGCACCTGCTGGCCCAGAAAATGTGGTGACCACCAACAGTATATTGCGCTGCCTGGGACAGTGATGTCATAGCATCACTTTTGAGTTCTCCCCGGAGGAGGGAGTGCTCACTGCAGAGGCTTCACACACATACTCCATCACTGAAATGCCACTTCTTTCATGGCCCAGATAGTGACTTGCAAATTGGGGGGTGGGGGTGCCATGGAGGGGTTGGACCAGTTCTCTGGCATTGTCAATCTCACCTTCTCATTGGACCCTTTCTGTCTTCCTCTTCCTCTGTCTTCCTCTTAAGCAGACTCTTCCAGGCTGCAGAATATGAAACCACAGCGCTCTGACTTCAGGTTGTCTCCTCCCTGGGAGTTCTGAAGATGTACATTCCTCGGTGAATGTTATTGGGAAGCTGCTGCATGTGGAGGATGTGAGTAAAGTTATCCATTATGTAAATATCTGTCAAGTGGTACATTACAGACTGAGCAAACGTACCCGGCGTGTGATTAAGGCAGTGTGATTAAAGACATCAATGACTTTGTTGTACCTTTGTGTTAAAAGGAAGTCATTTAAGACTGGGGCTTCTTACATAATTTTAAGGGGCTTTTAGAGAGCATTTGCAAAGTCCACTTCTTGCTCCCTTTCTTCTCTCTCTCTCTCCCCTCTCTCTTCCTCTTGACTTTTTTTCCTTGCTATGTTTAGATCCCTTGAATCAGAAGAACAAAAGCCCCCTGAGGGACAACTTGAAAGAGGTGTTTTCTTACCTTTGCACACGCTGTGCGCTGGAAGGGGAGAAAGAGGGATAATGCACACCTTAAAGGGGGGGGGGGCATTACGAAAAGCTTTCTAAAAGGATTTTCAAAGCTCTGATTTATTTACTTCATTCCCCTCCTTTTTTGTTTATTTATGAATCAGCAAGTGGAAAGAATTTACCGTGATCAAAGAGGTTGAGCGGGAGGAATGGCACCAATTCAAGGCTCTTGTTTCAAGAGGGAGGAGGCGGAAATCACACATGATACAGGGGTAACCTTTAAAAGTCCCTTTGTTAAGTGAAATGGGTCACCTCAGTGGATTGTCTCTGCAGGACAAACTTGAACTGGCTTAACTGTCATGGCTTCCCCCACCTTTGCAAAGAACCTTGGGTACAGCAGTTCCGTGGTATTCCAGAAGACCCATGGTGCAGTGGTTCTCACACATTTAGCACTGGGATCCACTTTTTAGAATGAGAATCTGTCAGGACCCACCGGAAGTGATGTCATGACTAGAAGTGACATCATCAAGCAGGAACAGTTTTAACAATCCTAGGCTGCAATCCTACCCACACTTACCCAGGAGCAAGTTCCAATGACTATCATTGTTAAAAGCATATACATAGTAGCTTGTTAAAAGTCCAGGTCTGTAACATTTCCCCAAATGCAGTCACATAACCATGGTAGCATCACATCTAATATATTAAAAATAAAATATTGACATGAATGGGGGCCCACCTGAAATTGGCTTGTGACCCACCTAGTGGGTCCCAACCCACAGGTTGAGAAACGCTGCCATAGAGGATGTTCCAAATTCACAAAAAGTTATCATTTTTTTCAGGGGATGCTATAACATCTAAATCGGGGTAAGCCAGCCTTTCAAATTTAGGGACTCCTAGACCTTTAACAATTGAGTAGAAAAGGGAATTTCAGCAGGTGCAGCTAGTCATCTCAGACAAGCTCAGTGTCTAATTCTCATATCCACTTTCAAGGGTTGGCAGTTCGAAGCTTCCAAACTTAAGATGCACCAACTCTGTCCATGCTCAAGAAGCCCATGCACCCTGAATCAGAGGAGAAGGGTCAGATAGAAATTTTTTTAAATAGCTCTATCCTGCAATATGAACAATGTATGAGCTGCGCTGAAGTTCTGAGTTTCTCCATTTGTCCCCCCCCCCCCGCACCACTTTGCAGGAGCTTGTTCTTCTATCTGAACAGTCATCCAGAATGCTGCTCACAAGCGGTGGCTCATTTCTTGGCTTCCAGAGAAGTTAGAAATGTTTAAAAATAAAATCAAATAAAAATAAAAAAGGAAAGGAAGCCCAACGTGCCTCCAAGGATTTGACGAAAGGGTTTGGGGTCTGACTAGCTCCCAGCATCAACCCATCTCTTCTGCTCTTGTAGGTTTCCTGTTATAGAAGCCATTTGCTCCAGCAGCCGCCTTTGCCTAGTCAGGCAAGATCAGCTGCTGCTGGGACAGCCGCCTGACCACTGCTGAAGAGGACGGGGTGATGAGGCATGGCTGCAGCAGCTGCTCCTCCGCCCCTTCCCGGAGAGATGGTCGGCAGTGCGCCAGTTTCTGAACTCTCTCATGCCCTGATGACAGTCCAGGCTGCTGATGGATGGGAGTCCCTGCGCATGGGCGCTGGAGTGCTGTAACTCTCCTTCCATGCAGCCCATCACAGTTTGTCCCAATTGAGGTGCTGAGTTCCAGTGATTTCATAAGAAGGGCAACCAGTTCCATTGCGAAATGACAGTTCCGTTCAATGTAATCGGTTCTAAAAGCCAGAGGCCCCCAAACCAGTGCATCAATGTGCAAATAAAGAGAATAGGAACAAATGGTAAGAGAGATGAGCAGGGACTTCTTACTACCAAGCATTTAACAGCAGCAACAAAAAACGCTTTCCTCCATTATTTGCACTGAGTGAAGGACTTTGGATTCTAGTACAAGAGAGAGAGAGAGAGAGAGAGAGAATGTTTTGCAGGCCTGAAGTCTGCCTGAGCCTGCATGAACAGCAGCTTCAAAAGACAGTGCAGGGCAGGTGACTGCAGGCTAATTATCCCCTGTAAAATATCAGAGGTCATGGTACCTGTGATGGCCCACCCACAATTACAAGTTATTGTTCCAGATCAGGGGTGTCCAAAGTTTTTGGCAGGAGGGCCACATCATCTCTCTGACACTGTGTCGGGGGCCGCAGGGAAAAAAAAGAATTAATTTACATTTAAAATTTGAATACATTTACATAAATATACATAAATGAATATATTAAAGATGAACTTATATGAATGAATGAAGGTCTTGCAATAGCTCAAGACCTATAAAAGGCCTTGCACAAAGCAAGGCTGGCCTTTCCTTTGCTGCCGCTGCTGCATCACAGACATGAAACAGCAAGCAATGGAGGGAGCCCTCATCCCACAGCTCACGCGAGAGGTCAAACAGTCGCTCTCACGCTGACAGCAGTTGTGTTGGGCCAGTGTGGGCTCCAACAAATCTCCGGAGGGCCAGAGGCTCATTGGAGACTGGGGGCTCCCTGAGGGCCTCATTGAGAGGCCTTGAGGCCGCATGTGGCCCCAGGGCCGGGGTTTGGGCACCCCTGTTCCAGATGAAGGGACATATCTAAGATGTGGTGAGTGGGGGCATCTGCCCCGGGTGTCAGTTGAAGGGGGTGCCAGGCATGGACTTACCAACAATGGCAACAACTAGGGTGGTGTGCCCCCTTCATGACACTCGGGGTCTTTCCCGGGCTCTCCACAGAGGGGTGGGGAGGAGCGCTAGTCGCTTAAAGCGATGCTGCAAAGTAGGATGGTGACAGTTCCAAGTTGAATGAAATCCTCCCACAATAGATCAGGTTGGGCCAACCAAATGCTTTCCCCCCTGCGCCATTTCTTATAAGTTTCCTAGCTCATTGTTACTAATGTAGAGGCCAAGCTAGACGTGATGTAGGAGTTCTGTGACTGGAACGCCAAATGTTTCAGAAGTGAAAGTGAAGCAATCGCGCTCCACTTCTGCAAAACTGGAAGTGGAGCGCGATCACTCCACTTTCACTTTCGAAGCTGCGGGAAGCCCTGCAGAAGGTCACGCAGGGCTCTCCGTACCCCTGGGAGGCTGCAGGAGGTTCTGGTAAGCGCACCCAAGCCCCTGCGGCCCCCTGAGTGGCACAATCCTGGGGATCATGCCACTGCCTTCCCCAGCCCCCGCTGCCTCCCTCCTGCCCCCACAAGGACTTAGAGTGGTTTTCAAACTCCCGGAGCGTTTGAAAACCGCTGACTTAGGCCAAGCCTTTTGCCTGTTTAAGCAGCTTTAAGGGAGCAATTCAGGTGAGAGAATCAGAGCAGAGACAAAGGGTTAACTCCCTCTTCCTCCCCCCACACCATGGTCCCAGTCTGGCTGCATTTCAGCTGCTCCAGTCATGGACCGCCCACACTGCCTCTTGCTTGCCGGTTGGTCAAAGGAGAGCCGTAAAGCGAGATTCATTCTGCAGGTCTTGCTTGGCTAACTAGGGAGCAGAGATGGGAGCGCCAGGACTGTTCTGTGGCTTCAATTATAGAACTGATAAGACTTTAATGGAAAGGAGCAAACACTGGAAGGTGCAAGAAAAGTCGTTATATAATCAAGCTGTGCTGTAATTAAAATGATTAGCAAATTGGCAATGGCACTAAATGTTTGGAACAGAAAAAATGACCTCAGAAAATCAACAAGGCAAGATGAGCAGAGATGTTCTGATGGAAGCCCTGGGGCACAGATTTTCCCCACATTCCTGCCTTTTTTGGCCCAGATTGTCTTCCATGTATTGTGATAAGATATGGCCTTCCTCTATGTCACATGATGATTTCATGCAGGCAGAAAGTGTCCAAACTACATGAAACACAGTTGTTAACTGGTGTTGAGCAATAGATACAAGTCTCTGCCTCAGACCCAAGTATCAGCTAGGTCTCGGCACAGTATGGACAATGTTCCTAAAAGCACCACTTTTTGCAGTTCTGATGGTGTTATTTCAGCAGGGGATGGATAGAGTGGATAGAGGGATGCTCTTTTCCCTCTCACATGTTACCAGAACCAGAGGATATCCACTAAAATGGCGTGTTGTCAGAGTTAGGACAGACAAAAGAAAATATTTCTTTACCCAGCTTGTAATCAGTCTGTGGAACTTCTTGCCCCAGGAAGTGGTGATGGCATCTTGCCTTGATACCTTTAAAGAGGAATTGGACAAATTTCTGGAGGAAAAGTCCATCAGGAGTTGCAAGTAGCAATAGGTATGTGCAAGCTCCTGATTTTAGAAGTAGGCTACTTCAGAATGTCAGATGCAGGGGAGGACACCAGGACACAGATTGTGTCAGGAAGCTGGACTAGACATGCCTTTGGCCTGATCCAGTAGGGCTCTTCTTATGTTCTTATGTTCTTAACTCCAGGAATTGCAATACCAACTAGCCAGATATTTCAATTTTCTATTATCATTATATTGGGGGTATTATGTTCAAGCTGTCGGTCCATTTGAACTTTAAAGCCCAACAGGATCTTGACTTGTTCATTCTCCAACACCTTCTCAACCTGATGTTCCCAAACATTTTTTGATGCTGGCAAATTCTAATTTTTAAATAATGACCAGTGGATTAATTTCATAACCCTGTCCTGTCTGACTTTGTGATCCATTTGTGCGATCTGACTACATTCACATATCAGATGAGACTTAGGGCCCAATCCTAACCAGTGCGCACTGGCTCACTGCCAGCACACGCTGTCGCAAAAGTGACACAGAGGCTCTAAATTCTACAACAAACTTTGGGTCATCATAGAATTCAGTAGCCCCATTGTGGGGCTACTCACTTTACCCGGGGAAAGGAGACAAAAGTCCCCTTCTCCCGAGGAGGCAGAAGCTCCTGAAGTAGAAGGCAGAGGTTGCCTGGAGCAGCCATTTTTGGCACTGCTGCAGCCCCATGTGCTGGGCAGCTCAGGATTGAGCTGACAGTCTCATATTTATCTTGGCAGAGTCTGCACTTAGGGTTTTCACCTTTTAAAAAAATTATTATTATTTCTCATGTCACAGTTGCCAGTTCTTTAGTTGGAGTTGGCGTTAATAACTAATGTTTCCCCTCCCTGGGGAGTGGGGATGATGATGATTTCAAGGAGTACATACTTCCCCAGATATGCTCCATTATGTCTTTGACTGTTCCAAAATTCTTTGGGCACCACTGATCGCTTGGGGCTCTCAGAACATTTATGACGAAACGGGTGCAAGCACCCTCACTAGTAATAACTGGAAAAGAGAAAGGAAATAGTTTTAAAAAATTATACAGGAATAAAATCAAACTTCTGTGACTTGGGAGAAAAAAGAAAGAAAGAAAACTGTAAAAATCCCAAATTATGCACATTTAAAATATTGGAAATAAAAATAATTCAGAAAATCCAAGTTCTGTTTACAAAGTTAAAATAGCATGCAAAGTTAAAGAAAGGCCCAGTCGCACAGGTGTGTCCTGGTGATTTGCACAGTTGCACCAATAGAAACAATTATTGTGAAAACATGCAAGAGAGAGGCTGCAATTCTAACCACACTTTCCTGAGACCACACTTTCCCTTTGAACAAAATAGGATTTACTTCTGAGTAGATCTGGTTAGGATTATGCCCAAAGAGACAGTCCCAGGTAGGTCTCTCTCTCTCTCTCTCTCTCTCTCTCTCTCTCTCTCTCACACACACACACACACACACACACACACACACACACACACATAAAGTGGTCTATATTTATTTTTTAATTGTTGAGAGTTCATGTTTCTGTCCTGAAGTAGAACCATGATTTCTGCATTAGTTGCTTTTGTTCTGCTAAATATATCCAGTGAAGCTGAACCTCAAATGACAATATGCTGGCACAGAAGGACCTTTCAATTGGACGTCTACGGCTGGCTGAAGCAGCGCTGGCTTGACACATTGCATGGTGTCATGAAAATCACCCCCACCTACACCCAGACCAATAATAATAATAATAATAATAATAATAATAATAATAATAATAATAATAATAATAATAATAATAACTCAGTATTTATATACCAGCTTTCTGGTCCTTGGATTACTCTGACTTTATTCAAGGCGGTTTACATAGGCAGGTGTTTCTGAATCCTTCAAGGGGATTTTTACAGTCCTAGAGGTTCTCTCTTTCAAGAACCAACAGCATTTCAGAGTGGATCTTCCTGGTTTGGCCTCACTTCTGGCCTCCAGTTCTCCCACTCAGGCTGACAAGCAGCTCCATCTCTCACATGGAGGGCAGCCAAGACGCTTCTTGCTCACACCAAGAGCAGGTGGAATCACTCAGCTCAGCTTGTCAGCTGCTTCAAGTTCTCGCCATTCTCAGCCGTTCAGGGAGCTGCCGGTGTCCTCGAACTGGCGACCTTCTGAGGTTATCATCTGGCTAACGGAGGCTCTACCCTCTAGACCAGACCTCCTGCCCGCAACAGAGAGAAATGGTGACTCTGATCCAGAATAGCAGATCCTGCCACCATATGGGACAAATGCTGGAAGAAGAAGAAGCAGAACCTCAAATTCTGGAGACAGGTCTGGCCGAGAAGGATTTTGGAAGCACAAATCCCTGCACATTTTGGCTTTAAACTGATCCAAACCGGAACATGTTAAGGTGTAGTGGAAACTGAATCGAAACAAATGCTTACTGATCTGAATCTTCAACTACTAACTGCTGCTGTGATGCAAATTCTGCACGATGTCAGAGATTTCAGTGAAAGGTACGAAATTCGGCCTTGTACTGCTATGAAATGTCTCCAGAAGTGGCAGCAATATCACCAAATGCATAGTGAGCATACGTGCTCTCTCATCTTTTGTTCTCTACGCTCCTGCATTTTTACTGGAGGTATAATATCAGCTCCAGCTCTCCTGCAAATAAATATTGGTTCAACTCCATGTTGGCCGACTGTCTGTGATCATTAATACTTAATGTTTATCTGGCAGTGCCCCTTTCTTGATTATCATTTAATCATGCTGATGTCACAAATGGTTACCTGGGAACATTTCTAATGGTGCTTTTATTAAGGCTGGGGAAATATCGCTATCACAATCATCCTTTTAATCACAATTCATCTTTATGTTTCCCCGGCTTAAAAGCAAGATGCAGCCTTTTCTCTTCTGCAGTGCCGAGATGATAGACCATCCGCTAAGAAGCCCATGCTCAGCAAAGAGGTTTTATGTTGTCCAGCCCACTGTTCTATTTGATTTCTTTTTGCATTTTATAAATAGATGCAGTTTTGCCCCCTTTGCTGTTGCTGTTGGGCTTGGTTTTATTTGAAGAGGGTGAAGCTCTGGATGAAAGGGAGAGAGGCTCACAGTAGATTTTCCTTCCACTGTGAAATAAAAGGGGTGATCCCTTTGAAGAGGCTGAAAATACTGCTAATGTTTTGTTATGAACTTTTGATGTTGGCAAGAGAAAAAGAAGGTGCAATATTATATTAAGAAAGTCAGATGTGGTTCAGAATAAGCAACTAAAGTCCTCTGCTTATATTGCTAGTAGATCATAGTGCATCAGAATCAAACCAGCATCCAGCTCCTGTCCACACCATGGAGGCCAGTCACATTAATGCACCTCCCTAGTGCCACCATGCAGTCTAGAATGAGTGAAACCTCTTGGAACTTCCAGGTAGACCAAGGCCCTCCAGGTACACTGGAAAGGCAATGCCATGGTGGCCAGATTCTGTCAGGACACTACATGTCTTTGGAAGGTTCTCCCTGATCTTGTCTTATCTTGGAAGCTAAGCAGGGTCAGGTCTGGTTAGTACTTGGATGGGAGACTGCCTGGGAATACCGGGTGCTGTAGGCTTATACCATAGTCTTTCGAGACTGAAGGTTGCCAACCATTTGTGTACCTGTGCAACTTGCCGAGCCCTTTCTATGTACCTCCACCTCACTTAAGTTACATGCCGCCTCACCAACTCCAAACTGGAGGCACTTCAGGAGGCCTACAGACCGCAAACCATAAAACAACAATAAAAGTATAATCAGCGTTAAATGAACCAAATAGCTACAGAGAAAAGCTTCACCTGAATGATGAATGAGTCAGCAGTACAGCATAGCAGGCACATTGCAAAGTTGCCAGGAAATAAAAGAAATGGTGAGGAAGAAACTGAAGAGGAGATGGCTGAGATTCCTCACCCACCTCTGCTTGGATAAGGTAATCTCCCTTGCCAGATGCAAGGGAGGGCACCAGGATGAGGTCTCTTGTTATCTGGTGTGCTCCCTGGGGCATTTGGTGGGCCGCTGTGAGATACAGGAAGCTGGACTAGATGGGCCTATGGCCTGATCCAGTGGGGCTGTTCTTATGTTCTTATCTTCTTATGATAGGGCAGAGCAGAAGGTGCAGGGCTCTCTCTTTCCACTGTCTGAGGGCAAACACTTACCAGGCAGAGTCTAAACTTGATTCACTGGGCACTAGTTGTCAATTTGGCAGAATGGGAATTTGCCATCAATAGTTGAATTACCACCTAAAACATTCACTCACACAAATCACTATCAAAGGAAATTAGGCAACTTCATGGAGGAGAAGTGGCTGGTAGCCATGGTAGGCATATGAAACCCTCAAGATTAGAGGATCCAGGCCACTGAATATCACTTGCTTGGGATCATATTTGCCTTCCTGCTCTCACTGTGGCCTTCTCAGAGGTAGTTGGTAGGATTGCGGACCAGAAAGACCATTTTTTAAATCCAACCCCCTGTCTAGGAGGATTTCCTGCTATAGGGAGGGGGTTGGACTAGATGACATATTAAAACTCTGTGATTCTATGATTTTTGGCCTGATCTAACAGGTGCTTATGTATGAATAAATCGAAATCATGGCAACTGTTCATCCTTCTATGTGAAATCTCAGTGCCAAGGCTGGCACATTTGGCTACATGCAAATCATGGGGTGGTGTGTGCGTGGCACTCTTCCCTGTTTGCCTGCCCCTCACGTCTGGTTTTCAGAGGCATCTGAAAGCAAAGGAAATGGTGCGATCCTGAGCACAATGCATGTTCTTTTAAAAAGGAACCCATGCGGTGTTTCAATGTGCAATGTGCATACTGGGGTGGTAGGAAAAAAATCTGTGGATGACCAGAAGGAATAGAAAGCTATAGCAAGAGCCAGTCGTGCAGGCTTCAATTGTGAAATTAACCAGAGAAATTATCCAAGAGATATGGAAGACAGGCAATGTGAAAATTAGGGCACCTGCTAATCTGTCTCTTCCATGCACACAACTCTCTCTCTCTCTCTCTCTCTCTCTCTCTCTCTCTCTCTCTCTCTCTCTCTCTCTCTTACAGCCCCCTACTGTATTTCTGTATCCCTATTTGGGGATATTATTAACCTCCCCCTTAGGGCTGTTACAAAGATGAGCTCAGATACGACATGAGAAGTATGATTTGATTTGAAACATGAAAATCTTGGACACTCGCATTGTGAAGGACAGTTTGGGAGCAGAAAAGCAAAAATAAAACTTTTTTTTCCCCCTGCCAACTTGCCTGGCATCCCACTGTGATGAACTCAAAACGAACCTAAGCAGAGTCGCTTTCTTTTAAGGTTCAAAAGTTCAGTTAACTTTTTATTTCACAAATCGCTTCCGTTTCTCTGCTTCCCATGACACACATTCAGTTCTGAGGTCAGCAGTGGGCTGGATTGGGCATGGAAGCTAGGCAGAGGTGCTGTTGGTCAGGAAGAAACATCTGCTCTTGAAACAGGCGCTCTTGGATGGTGTTGCAGTCTTCTTGAAGAACCAGGCCCACAGTGGGAGGGTGTTTCTGGACCCAGCTTGATTCCTTGATGGCTAGAAATGGTTATCTCTAGGAGGGCCTGCATCCAGCTTCAGCAAGAGCATCAACTACACCCATTTCCTGATCAATCAGACCTGACAGTGTATGGTATTGGTTACATTGAGATTGCTCATGAGATTGACAGCTCATGTATTGGTTACATTGAGATTGGATTACTGTAATACGCTTTCCATGGCACCCCCCTCCTAAACACTTCAGGAGCTACAACTAGTACAGATACGGTACTAGTACAGTATTTCCTGAAGCCAAGATTTGAGATAAGGCATGTCCCGGTTGTGGCCACTGCATCAGCTGGCAGTCTTTAGAAATGGGCTATGTCAGATGCAAGGGAGGACACCAGAATGCAGGTCTCTTGTGATCTGGTGTGCTCCCTGGGGCATTTGGTGGGCCGCTGTGAGATACAGGAAGCTGGACTAGATGGGCCTATGCCCTGATCCAGTGGGGCTGTTCTTATGTTGTTATGTCTATGTGTCCTCCATTATGGTACTTGGTTTGTTGGTGTCATGTCACCAGTTAAAACCATTATTATTTCGGCAAACGCTCCAAGCATTGGGTGTTTGGCTTGGGACCATTTCCTCTGCTTATATTGGCTCTTTTCATTCTCATTTCCTATTTTCAGTTGCTTCTTACATTTTGATTGACCTTTATTATAATCCATGTTTTATTGTTTTGGTTGTAGTGTTGTCATACCCACTTTGGGAATTCCCATTTGTAGATTGGAAAGGTGGGGTTAAATGTTTTAATATTGCATACATTCATACTACCCCCACACCAAGGTACTATATAGTACCCCAAGGTACTATAAGGTGTCAGGGGCTCAATCAGGCCAATTCCCACCCACCCCCCGATTCTCAATCCATCCCTTCTGGTCCTGGAAGGCAATGAACTTGTTTTCCCCTTGTTGGCTCATGTGTATAATCTATTCCTTTAGCCTGTGGTTCCCAAACTTTGCAAACTAATGGCGTCCCTGCAACCTGCTGCCATCTTGGATCTCACAGGGGCACCAAAATCTTGGAAGATCTAATGATATCCAAGATGGCGGTGCCCAAATCTTGGGCACACAGTTTGGAAACCACTGCCTTTAGGTTTTCTTTTTTCTTTTCACTGACCAATATTTTGTGGCATGCTCATTGGTGAGGTGAGCATATATTTTATATGAATGTACATTCAATAATGTGAGTCTCTGACCTCACCTCTGAAGTAGGGTGTGATAGTCCTCACACAGCTTTGATATATGCTCTCCCATGAGAAGTAGGCCCTATATTGATTCTTAGCATTGGAGTCGGTTCCCGTATCTGCTCTCCTTCATTGGCTGGAAGTTGTTAACTCCGATGCTTGGGTTCTATGGTGTGTGTTCTTTAAAAGAGAAGGGAAAATGCCTCAGAGGCACCTGGTGGCAGGGGGACAAGCTGTAGTATTTTATGTTTTTGACAGATAGGTAGAAACAGGCATCAAAATTGAAATTATACTGTAAATTGACTCCTGTTCTCTCTTGCATTGTGTAATAGATCCAGACAGCTTACAATGCTACAGTGGAATGAGCATTAAATTGCCATCCACTGTTTCAAGACAAAAGCTTACGGATATATACTTTATATCCTTTGAGTTGGGAATATGCGCTTCTGCTCTGGAATGACCCTTGGAGAGAGAGGGGGGGGAAAGGATGACCATGCTCCAAATTTATCCGCACTTTCAGAATGCTTAAAGCCTTTCCCATAAGCTGCCTTATCTTTACAACTGTCCTGTAAGGTAGGTCAAGATTATCATGGTAGAATATGGAGAAAGCATGTGGTTTGTACCAATGTTAGTGCCAGGTTCTGAGAGGTCCTCAGGCAAGACCCTTTCCCCAGAGCAGTTTGGATTCTCCTTTCTTAGGCCTGGCAGTGTGAGACAGGAGTGGCTGAACCACCCAGGAAGGAAAAAAGGCGGTGAGTCAGCTGGCATGATGCTTGCCAGTGCGAGATGGCCCAGCTCTTCTTAGATGAAGGCATTTCCTGTTCACTCATTCAAAAGAGGGAGTGAGCTGGTTTAATCTTCCCTGAAAACAAATTGGAAACGGGGTGATTTTTGCCCTTGAATAGTAAGTACAGAAGAACCTAAGGAAAGCTCTGTAGGAACAGGTCAAAGGCCCATCTAGTTCAGCATTCTGTTTCTTACAGTAACCCACCAGCCACTTCTGGGAAGTCAAGTTCACAAAAAGGAGGAAAGCCATCTTTCTCTCCCACCACTAGTCCCCTACAGCTGGCATTTAAAGGCACACTGATGCTGGGTCTGATGGTAGCGCATAGCCATCATGGCTACTTGCCACTGCTAGATCTGTCCACCTAGGGATCCACCTCAGGGTGCAGAAGAAGCTGGAGGGCCAAAGAACCTGCCTCTCCTTTAAGTGGACTTCAGGAATTCTTCCCGGAACTCAAACTAAGTGAAATCCCCTAGCATCTCTAAAGAAAAGCTGTGAAGGAGGAGAGAGCAGGGTCCGTAAGACAAGGGCAGTGAATGAGGAGCAACTGTGGAGGTATCCACAGAAGAATCTCACTGGAAATGTCAGCACACTGAGGTGTACAGTGGTTTGAATTAAGCAGAGGTGAGTTAACCCATTTCTGCCCAACCCACAGGTGTAAACATTTAATCCCTGTTGAGTATATACGAGGTTGGACAGAAATGGCTTAACTCAGGTAGATTTCGTAGTCTTCTTTTTTCCAGGACTTTCTTTTTGTTTCCCTGTCTCTGGATACAACAATATCAATTTATAATCCAACTTTCTATTTCTTCCTTATTTAAAGAGACAGATTCGGTTTCTTTACCTGTGTCTTTGGGGGCTGGGGCACAGACAAGGGCTATCTCTGAGTTTAGGCACGAGGGAAAAGTTATCTTGATGCTGTCAAGGCCATTAACTTGGGGGAATTGATGACTCGGCATTCAGGTGCCGACTCATCAATCACAAAGAATCAATCCCTCCTCCCCAAGGAGTTAGCCGTAGGCAAACATAATTCTGTCTCTGCTGTCACAGACCTGATCGCTCTTGTCCCATTTGTAGGGACTGTATTTGTTCTTATTTCAACATTGATTCACTCGGGGTGTTCTCCAGATCGCCTAAACTCCCCTCTTTACAAAGAAAGTGAAAAGTCGGCAGCCACGGAACGGAAGGGACTAATCCTCCCGTGGAGGAAGAGGAAGTCCAAGAGTGGGGAGAAATCGTTATCGCCAACCAGCTATACTTGCAAAATTCTGCACGTCCATCAGTTAGATCTTGCGTCTTGTTAACGAACCATTGTTTTTCCACAGGAAAAAAAGCACCTCTGCATGGCTTGGACTGATTCCTAGCTGTGTAACCAGATAGATTCTGCCTGTAAATTCAATATATATCTTCGTAAGATCAGCTACTAATCAGTATTGCCTCCTTTCTGAAGCTTCAAAGAGGAAAACTGGTTCACCTGGACTTTCTCTTTCTTCCTTGAAGCCAGCTCTCCTAGGACCCTATTAGCTGTGCAGTAGGATCAGGAGAGAGCTACCTTAGATCCTCCACGTCAGGGCTCAAGCCGACGTGGGGCTCTCACAGGCTGCATGCCGAATTTCAGGCAGGGATTCCACGTGTGCGTCGGAAGTACCCAATTCTGATCAGAAAAGGGAAGGCAGCCACAAAAGCCTCCTGATAGGAAGAAGCCAGAAGGAGTCAGGTGACCCTCCCAGACCACCATAACAATGTTCAATCAGATTGATTCACTAGACCAGGGGTCTCTAAATGTTTCGGCCAAAGAGCTGCATCAAATAGCTGGCACAGTGTTGAGGGCCAGAAAAAAAAATAATTAAATATAACATTCCAATAAAAACATGAGAGATGGAACTTAGATGAATGAATAAATGAATGAGTTCAAATGCCCAGGATTTCTCCAAGTCTAAGAAATAAAGCACACACTTAAATGGACCTCCATTCCCCTACCCCACAAGCACAACTCTGGTTGTTTTTGGTCAACTGGGCCAGAGGCTCTCAGGGGATCAAAGGCTGGCCGTGGGCTGGATAGAGGCTCGCTGCAGGCCACATCTGGCCCCCAGACCGGGGTTTGGAGACCCCTGTATTGGAATCGCGGAAGATCTGGTGAGGAGATAGGATGTGGTGTCTGCAGTGGCCCCTTTAAGAGTTAAGGCCTGGGCTTTCAGCAAAGGGTGTGCTGCACAGCTGCAGCCACTAGAGGCAATGAGGTACCTAAGGATATAAGGAGCACTTGAGGCAGGAAGAGTTTGTGGGTTGTAGTGGAGAGTGAGTGGTGGAGGGAGAGGAGACTAACTACTTGTTGGCATCCTTCAGTCTCGGAAGACTATGGTATCGCGCTCTGAATAGTGTTCTGGAACACAGTGTCCTCTCCAGTGCGCAAAGCCTGGGTGAAGTAGATATGGAGGATAGACTGTTACCCATGCAGCAAATCCCCCCTCTCCACGTCGCTGAAATGGTCCAATGGAAAGGCAGAAGCCAATGCAGTTGGTTCCAGCAGCGTCGCAGGAGTTGCCAGAACGTGACTGTGTTCAGCCATGAACTGCCTCAGGGACTCCGGCTCCAGATAGTCAACCTCGGAGACTAACTAACTAACTAAACAGACGGACTTTGTGGCTAACGGACCTACTGGACTGTTGATTTATGGCTCTGCTTTGTGGACTGACCTTCTGACTAACTGACTGGCTATTAATTCATGGACTGACCCACGACTCTGCTGATCAACCAACGGACTGGCTAGCGACTTACTGGACTTTTGGACTGATTATCTGGCTCACTGACTATCGGACTGACTACTGGACTGCTCGAACAGGCTGTGGAATGCTAGAGAGCTGAGGTGTGCTGCTACACCTGGAAGGACTGCTGCCTTAGGAACTGAGAGGAGGGGTCCCTGCAGTTTAAACAGGCAAGCTACCCTGGTGCTGGAGTCTAGCACTATTGCCGTAGAGAACTGGGGCCATTGTTGGGGGATGAAAGGGGAGCTAATTAGCTTAGAGTGGGCGTAAGTTCTCTAAGTGAGGCTTGGATTGGGAATCTGGCAGAACATCCCTGCACTAGGCTGTGCCAGTCGGAGAGCTGCCATGCTGGCTACGGATCTCATTCATAGACACTTGGCATGATACCCATTGTATGCAATGTTAAAAAAAACCAAGACAGCATCCAAATGTTTACTGCTCTCTGAGCATGAGAGAGTCCCAGTGACAAAGCATCAAAGTAAACAGGGAGCAAACAGGTGAGATAAGCATCTGTGTGAGAAGGAGGTATGTACTAGCATTTGTTTTTGCTAATTATTTGACAGCCCAATCTCCCCTGCGCTGATGCAGCCACACCAGTGGAGTGTATACTGCATCCTGCTGTGGAGTTTTGGGTCCTGGAGGCCTCCTCAAGGCAAAGAAACATTTATTCCTTTCCCAAGGGCAAGTCTCAGCTACTCAGCCCTGCACCAGCTACTTTGTTGGCACAAGTCCAAGTGGACCTGAGTTGGTGGATCAAGGATGGGAAAGGGGTTAGCGTCGTGGCAGCCCTACCGCTGCTGCTACCGCTCCTTTCCCAGCCTCAATCTGCTTCCTCCCTGCCCCAGTCTCCTTCCCATTTCTTCCCCTCCCAATTCTATTCTGCTCACCCCAGCCTCTTGCCTTCCCCCCATTGATCGAGTTCATTGTCGGGCCACTGGCCCGTGGCTCAGGCTGCTCCCTGCTTGTAACGGTGGCCAGGCTGTGCTATACGGTGGGTCGCATTATGCCACAGACATGAAACACACTGCCCCACTGGAACACACATCCCAGTGTATCAGAGGGGATTGGGATTGGGCCCTAACTGAGGGCACTGTGAGGGCAGACGTTGGTTGTCAAGAGCTATCTCCCAGGGAGTTAGTTCTATAGAAACTGTCAGCGTTTCAGTTCTGCTATAGCTATTAAAGCTTATTTGCTTCAATAAAAATTAAGCAGAAATCTAAATTAAGCCCAGGTTTGAAGAGAAGAACCCAAGGCCACTGCATTTCTCAAAGCGTGGGTTGGGACGCAAGTGAATTTCAGGTGAATCCCCTTTCATTTCAATGTGCATTTTATTTGTAATATATTAGACTTGATGCTACCATGGTATGTTAATGCATTTGGAGAAATGTTACAGATCTGTTCTTTTAACAGGCTATTGTATATATGCTTTTAACAATGATAGCCAATGGGGCTTACTCCTGGGTGAGTGTAGATAGGATTTCAGCTTTTGGGATGTTTGGGGAATTTTTTAAAAACAGATCAGCAACTACTTGGAAGGTTGGAGGGCTCTTCTTTATTTTAAATACATTTTTAAACCTATACTTATTGAAAACTTTTAATTTACTTATTTACTTCTGTAATTAATGGATTTCATTAGATTTTGTCAGGTGGGTAAACATTGCTTGATGATGTCACTTCCAACCATGTCATCACTTCCAGGTTAACGACATCACTTCCAGTGGGTCCCAGCAGGATTGTCGTTCTAAAAAGTGGGAACTGGTCTAAAAGGTTTGAGCACCACTGCTAGACAGCCTACAGACATTGAGTGAGAACGCTACAACCCCATGATTCCTGGCATGAAATTGTGAATAAGAAAAGGATTTGTAGTTTTCTGTACTTCCCAATTCAACTCAGGAGGCAGAGAAACCTAGATTCCCACCCAACCCCTCACAGGAAATGATGTCCCTAAGTGTACTTTGAATGCCATTTCCCACTATGGACAGAGCTTCAAAGGTCTCCCTTGCAACAACATACAACATACAACAAACCTTTATTAGGCATATATGGTCTCCCTTGCATGTAATGGACCTCCCTGGTGTTGGTTACCCCTTGATCTTTGCAGAGGGGTTTAAGCAGAAAGGTTTTGGGGTGGAAAGGAGAAATAGAAGGGCAGCAAGAGATACTTCTTCCTCAAATGGTTTTTAGGCAAGTAGTGAGAGGTCTCTGGTGAGCAGTACATTGCAGGTGGAGATGCACATTCAGATGACCATACTTGGCAGAAAGTTATTTAGATATGGATGACTTCTGCTGGATTGAGCCAATTCTGTTTAATGAAACCGATGTTTCACAAATGGAGAATTGACTTTAAAAATAATTTGATAGTGAGAATAAGATTATAAAGTGAGGTTGCTGTAAGAGATATGATTCAGAAATATGATGGTCGGGCTTGCCTTTCCATGGAAGGATGAGACCTGAAGTGAGATGAAAGGTGACCAACACCATGAGCACTGGAGAAAAAGGAGAGATGCATGAAGGAAAGTCCTAAATTGAAACTATTTAATGCTCATATAAACTTCCTCTCTTCCAGAGATGCTCAAAACTCTGTGGGCATTCAACGAGTTACAAAGATGGTTATAATAACTCTGGTCCTATAAAAAGGCTCCATAGGGACAAAGATCTCTGCAATCATTTTTGTATGAATTTTGGATACGTGCCTGAACCCAAAGTTCAGAACCATCAGGAATGTGCTCATTCCAGCCTGTGAGGCACAAGGTGGGGGAGAGGAAAGGAGAGAGAAAGAGGGAGACCAATGAGGCATAAAGTAAATCTCATTGCTTCATCAGATGGTGACTGCGATTTATGACCTACTATCAAAGCCAGCAGAGAATGCTGAAATACAGTGGTCACGCCTAATAAAATACCACGTACAGTCTAGAGATGGTCCTGCAGTCTGTACTCTTGGTTCTGTAGAGATGAACTTGGCTCCACTCCTGCAAAGCTCTCAGGAAGGAGTTTAACAGAGTCCACATTAAGGCTGAGGTCCTCACTGCACACGGAACTGATTCAGAAATAACTGAAAATTCCACCGTCACATATTGGGCTGGTCGTTTTAAAGCAGTGCACAAAATCTGGCTATTTATAGCCTTTCAGTTGGCTTGGCAGACAACACTTGAAATCATCTGAAAATTCCTCCAGGCAACTTGAGGGTTTTGAATCCAGATCCCAAAGTAAGTAGATTTGGGCTGATTCGGCAATGACTGGATTTAGCAAATTACTAGGAACAGGGAAGGGAATCTTATAGACAAGACAGTGGAGGTTTGCCACTGATGAGAAAGTTCAAAAGAACTACAGTGGACCCACAGTATCCACAAATCTGATTCACAGCAAATGCCATTGGATACCTGGGTCCAAATTTAAAACCCCTTAAAAACAAAAAAGCAAAAAAATCCCATGTTTTTACCTTTCTGTAATCGAACAGCACAGTTTCCTAGACTGTAGAGTTGTTTGTAGGACTGAAAGACCCACTTCTGGGTAACATGGAGGTTCCTGTGTTCTCCCAGACTTGCCTGAGAATGCATTGCTATACATTTTGGGGCAAACCTGGGAGAAGACAGGAACAAGCATGTGTTTTGGATGTGCCCACAGCTGGCTTTTACTGCAAATTGGAGGGGAAAAGATTTTTTTTTTCCTGATCTCAGACTTACAAAGAGAAATAAACATCATACTGACCCTAAAGAGGGGCCTTCCAAACTGGTCATACTGTCCATAGCAACATTACATCTGTCTTCCCCCTCGGGGACGTTTTAGTGCTGTTGACTTTCTTTGTACCTCCGGAGCAGTGCATCTCAATAATTGTGGCACGCACAAATATGCGTGATTCAGTGACCATCTTTCTCAGTCTCCACGCACAGAAGGGCCTTAATGTTTTTCCCCAAGAATCTGAGGGCTGCTTTATTTGTTCAGAGACAAGAAGGCCCTAATAAATTCCTCTGTGTGAGGTATTTAATTACATAATAATGTGTACACTAATCAGAGTAAATGTGTTTGTGAAAACACTTTGATATGGGAACAGTTAATCACCCAGGACACTGCTTCTTAACACCACTTTGGAAGTTAACTTAATTAAATTAATTAGGACAAAGGAAAAAAAAAATGAACAGGTGATTGGTCCTCAATGGCCCAGAGTGAGTGGTTTTCCACCAATGCTAAGGAAATCTCCCAAACGGCAAATATTTCCTTCCCCAGTTCTCCAAGACCTCTTTTATAGCCATTCACAAGAAGCCAGAGACTACGAATGTCTCCCTCTTCAGACTTAATATCGGAACAATTTCCTCATTAGCAAGACTCTAGTAATTTGTTCATGTTGTATTTTTAAGTACTGTTCATACACATGCAAACCACTTTTCAATAAAATGTGCTACAGGAGAAGCTGCCAAAGCATCCAGTCTCTGCCCCCATCTTCCTCCCACCACTTCATTCACTTAGGCACATAAGAACATAAGAAGAGCCCCGCTGGATCAGGCCAAAGGCCCATCTAGTCCAGCTTCCTGTACCTCACAATGGCCCACCAAATGCCCCAGAGAGCACACAAGACAACAGACACAACCTGTGTCCTGGTGCCCTCCCCTGCATCTGGCGATCAGAGGCAGACTGCCTCTAAAACCAAGAGCTTGCATATACGTACTATGACTTGTAAGCTGTAACAATGTAGTCTTGAGGCTGGTACATATGACCACAAAGACGAGATTGCCACATTATGGTTCTAGAATGACTTTTATCTTTAAAAGAAAAAGGTTTCAACCACAGGGTGGCTGGCTCAAATGAGTATGCAAAACACTTTATTTATGTTTAATATTTGCATACTCTGCAATTGATTCACACCAGGGATGTACAGGGGGGATGGGGAGGCCTTTGAAAAGGACTGGGCATGTGGGTCATGTGTGATTGCACGCCTGACAGACAGCAGTGCTTTTCAAAGGACTCTGGTGAGGAGGCTCTGCCTCACCTGCCTGCCCACCCATCACTCGTCCCTGATTCATACATGTGTTTTTGTGACTGCACTGTGGTTCCCACAATGTAGGGTTTTGCCCTCCGGGAGCAGTGAACTTGTGCCTGACACACCTCCTGACTCAAGCCTTGGGGAGATGGCCATCAATATAGCTTGCTGACATGTCGTCAATTTCCTACTTCAGAATAGAAAATGGGAGTGGACCCCCCCGCCCCCCACAAACCAAGGCTTAGAGTAAAAATAAAGCATCCTTCAGCTTTCTGATCTGGAAGAATCTTTTTGGTTGTCTTCAGAGTTTCCCGGGCACATTGATTGCTCGCGGAACTCTCCAATGTGTTGATTAGCCTTGGTTAATTTGGATCATGCTGTGAACTGGGGTGGATGTCGTTTGGCACATAATCATGGCACATTGTTGCTGATCATGCTTCCTTTTATCACTGCACATCGCGCTCTTTCCCTCCGTTGCGACAAGTCCAGTCTTTCTGGGAGCTTCTTTCTCTGCTGCCCCCTTCCCCCCGCCACCAATATATTATGCAAAGTAAATTGAGCAGGAATTAGGATATTTTCTAACCTGCTGCGTCTTCAGAATCGTTGAGACAAAAGTGCTTAGGTTTCCTTCTACGGAGTGGGATGAAGGCGCCTGGAAAGATTGTGGCCTCCAATTCTGGAGAGCCTCTGCCACTTTGCGAGATGCAAAGCAGACGAGGTTTACAAAGAAACTGATTGCATCTTTATTTTCTTTTATCTGAGCATCTCAAGCCAAAGTTAAAAAAGACCAGAGAAAAACACACTTTAATGGTCTTAAAACAAAACGATATCCTCAACAGATTGTCAACAGCTTAGTGCATAAACTCAGGCAGCCGCAACGACAGCATCTGGAATTTCAAACTGTCAGAATATGTACCTTAATAAGGGAAAGACGCAACGGGTTCAGTGCCTAAAATGGGCCGCTCGGTCAGCAAAGTTTTGCAGCTGAAGTCGCGGGTTTTTGTCGTGCAGCTGGGCTGGCTGCAAATAGGTATCGAAAGCAGAAAAAGAGAAGATGGTGGATGAGAGAGATGACTTTGCTGAACAAGACAGGAATGGCTAACTGGCAGCTCACTTGTCCACGCCAGTCCTTCAGTGTAGATTCAAGGACCCACCACTCTTAGAGCCTGCACTTTGGTTGACTCATTGAACCCCAAGTATAGGCCAAAAGAGAAGATGACACACTTGCTGGAGTGGACGGTTGCAGTCCTAGTAAACCCGCTGGGCAGAGGACACTAGGGAAGACAATCACCAACAACCTGGTTACCAAAGAGATGTAGATGCAACTTAGGGCACAATCCTAACCAATTTTCCAGCAACTAGGTAAGGGCAATGCAACTCTGAGGATACAGCACATGCCCCACTGGGACAGCTATGCCGGTGAGTGCTGGAAAGTTGGTTAGGATTGCACCCTTAGTCCATCAGAGATCAGCTTAAGAACATCAGAAGAGCCCTGCTGGATCGGCCAAAGGCCCATCTAGTTCGGCCTCCTGGATCACACAGCGGCCCACCAAATGCTTCAGGGAGCACAAAAGACAGCTTGCTATGCTGTTTGTGGCAGCCAGAGGTAGGAAGTTAGGAACTGAGGAGAAGACTGTCTGTAGCTCTGATCGTTGATGCGGGATGGACCAGAGATGGAGGTTCAGTGATTAGCCCCTCCAGTCTGAGAGTCTGGGGTTGGGAGACAGAGAAGCATAGTGTTTGCAGCTCCACGGTGAGTCAGCTAGCCACCACAATCGCCACCACAATTTGATTTATCCCTTGCTGGCCCTATCAAATGTTCATTGAGTTTGGTGACAAATGTGCCCACTCTTTTGCTGGAAGGAAAAGCTTTGCACGCTGTCTTTTCTGTCTGTCTTATGAGAAACATAAAAGGGAAAACAAACAAACAAACTACTCCCTTCCCCACTCCAACTTAGAAGAAACAGAGACTTTGCACACTGTCATGTTAGATCTCTCTCTTGGATTTTTGGCCAAGGAAAGAGAGACCTTTGCCTCAGTTGATATTCCCTTTGCCTGTTTGTAACAGGATAACTCTGTTGAAATCGGAGCTTTGGAAATGACGCTTGGCATACGTGTTCCGGTCCCAATCTGACATTTCACTTGGAATAGCAGCTCATCACATTTCTACCAATTTGCAAGAGTGGGGGAGAGACAGAGGTAGGAGAGACATCATAAAAAGAAATGCAGTATCGCCGTAGTATACGCACTGCATGGAGCCCAGAGCTCCTATCAGGCAGTGGCATAGCTAGAGGGGGTGCAAAGCACTAAGTTTTTCAGGGAGCCTCACCACAGCATGCAAGTGGTTCCTCCTCTTCCTCTTCAGAGCCATTCTGGGGTGTGAGAGCAAAACAGAGGTGAATGCAGGATTGCATATGCCTCCGTTTTGCTCCCCCTGCCTGGAATGGCTCCAAAGGGGAGGGGGAGGGGCCGCTTTCATGCTGCAGTGAGACTCCCTGAAAAACTTAGTGCTTTGCACCCCTCTAGCTATGCCACTCTCTGACAGCGATCTGTAGGAAGTATTCAGCAAGACTGTGCCCTGATAGTGCCAGCCTGACTTGTCCACCTAGATCTAAATTCAGGTCAACTGATCAATACCTGTACTACTATGTGTGTTGGCATCCTTCAGTCTCGGAAGACTATGGTGTCACGCTCTGAATGGTGGTTCTGGAACAGAGTGTCCTCTCCAGTGCGCGAAGCCTGGGTAAAGTAGGTATGGAGAATAGGCTGTTACCCATGCAGCAAATCCCCCCCCCCCACATCGCTGAAATGGTCCAATGGAAAGGCAGAGGCCAATACGGTTGGTTCCAGCGACGTCGTAGGAGTTGCCAGAACGTGACTGTGTTCAGCCATGAACTGCCTCAGGGACTCCGGCTCCGGATTTTGCCTCGAGGTTGACTCCTGAAGCCTTTTCCATAACTGGATGTAGCCACAAGGCAGTGGAGGTTTGGGATCAGAGTTTTCCTTCTCTCAGATGAGCTGCCTTCCCAGGCTGACGAGTCCCATCTACCCGGTGGCTGTTTAGTCGCCTCTTACGACAAGTACAGCCAAACCGAGGGCCTATTCTTATCCCCAGCCCCCAGGGGATCTGTACTACTATAGCTCAAGAGAAACTGTAGGTAGTCTGTTGTTATTACATTTGCACCCCAGTCTTCTTTTTTGCTGGCTAGTAATATTATTCCATATGTTTGCTTTCCTGGCACATTTGAAGAATGCTTTTTTCACATTCCTACATTAGTATGAAAGGGGGCAGCTTCAAGACAAGCCTGGAGGAAGAGAGCTTGCTCCACCCTAAGGACAACCAGGGCTGCGGTGGGGACAAATGCTGCATTTGAGTTGCCTCCAAGAAGCATCTCTGGAAAGCTCAGATTTCCCATCGTGGCCCACAGAAAAATCACGCAGAAGAGTCCTTCAGGGATTCTGTGAGTAATACAGTGTGCTGAGTAAGTTAACCTTTGCATGCATGAAAAACATTAACGATTTGTTCCACTCCTGAAGCCCAAGTGAGGATGATTGGTCTGCATACAGTCTGGATGTGAGCTGTTTAAGCAATGCAGCTTAAAAGCTACATGCAATTTCTTCGGCCTTCCGGAATCAAATGCTCCCATTAAAATACTAACATTTAAATATTGCCATTAGTCTGAAATAATTAGAAAGCAATGTGCCTTCTGGCCACTTTGGACAAGCGTGGCTCCTGGTAATTTGGGGCTGTTAGTCTTCCCAGCCATGCTGCTCTTGAGTTCATTGTCATTTATTTCCCAGTCTTATATATATATTTTCAATAACGTTAGTATTCTTCAAAGTAAGGATGTTAATTGAAAAATGTGACTTGGAGAATGTGGGACAGACATACAGGCGCACACACCAAAGCCTGGCGTACAGCAGAATTTTGTGGTAAATCGGACCAACTGCAGACGAGCAAAGGACCCCCAACTCAATATATGTATCAATATCAGGGATGTGGGGTGGGTGGGGAGGCAGGGGAAGCAGAGCCTCCCCACCAGAGTCCCTCAAAAAGCGCCATGTGAGGCGTGCAAACACAACTCACGCACACAGTTTGCTGCCACCCCACATTTCTGATCAATATGGAAAATAGATTCAGTTCAGTAGTGTGTGTGTGATGTTGTTAAGCAGAAAACAGCATCTTCCTTTTCAGCAATCCCATGTATGGAGACATTTATCTGTGTCTGATACAAAATTAGGAGAATTACCCAGTTTCCTGATTGTGATTATGACTGTGCCCAAAATGTTATCCAAAAAGAACTTTCCGCTCACATATGGGGGGCAAGCAAAGTGCAGCTTCTTCCTAGAATAGGGGTAAATGCCTGGGCCTGAGAAAGGAAGCAAACTATCTACTGGGATGTGGTCAGCAACAGCAGCAGAATTTTTAAATCTCTTTACCCCCTTGATGTTGATATGGAAGCGCTTGCTTTTGGAAAGCAGCAGCCCTGATTTTCCTCCCCCAGAATGCTTCTGGGATCGCACTGTGATGTAAATGAGGATGGTGTCGCTGATGAATGAAGTCACAGTCGGGGATGGTATTAGGATAAAGACGTAGAATGATAAGGGGTGCTCAAGGCCAGGGAATATTTTGAAGGTTTTCTTCTGAATCTGAAGCTTGGCAACATGAAGGCAACAGGTCTTCTAAAGTCAACAAGTCATGCTGGCTGGGCACCACCCAGTGGCGTCGTTAGGGGGAGTTTGGGACACACCAGGTGACGTGCATAGGGGTGACACCGCTACTGGCCAAAATTTTTTAAATCTTGGTATTTTTGAATAAAATCATCATGTTATATATCAATCGATGTGTAATTTCATGCAGAATGCATTGAAGCAAACGGTGTTGAAACATCTCTAATCTATCAAGCGTTATAGCCAAAAAACAAGAGGGGCCGGGCAATAGGGCATCACCACACAGACCACCTGGGGCATTGCCCTTCCCACTTCATGGGAAAAGGTCCACCATGGGGATAATGCATTGGCCTCCCATACTGGGTGACGCACTGGCACCACCTCTACAGCATGCCTCTGAATAGTTGTTGCAGGGAAATTAGAGTGGGAGAGAAGCCTGCCTTCCTCTCCTACTCATGGTCTTCTCTGAGGCATCTGGTAGACAACTGGAAAACAGTGTGCTGGACTGGGTAGGTCTCCCTTTGGCCTCCTCCAGCAGGGCTTCTCTTACGTTAAGAAGGTCAAGAGAAAAGGATCAGCGGCATTAGTAAAAGAAGGGAAATGGTCACCATGTTAGGTTAACTTGCTTACTGCTACACAAATCCCCTTTTGAAATTGTTTGAAAATGCATGTCACTTTGCACATTGCAGGAAAGTACTGAAGGATGTTGAGCGTGAGTCATCTTTGTAAGGTTTCTACTTGCAGATGTTCTACTATCTGCTGGAAACTTTCTGGATAAGACTGATTATCTGGACCTCATTCAATATGACTTCAGGCCTGGCTTTAGTACAGAAACAGCCTTGGTTGTCCTGGTGAATGATCTTCACCAGGGCCTAGAAAAAGGCAGTGCATCCCCATTGGTTCTGTTGCACCTCTGAGCAGCTTTCAAACTCCATCAGCCATGGAGCAAGATGATCAGCCCTCTTCATTCATCCCCTTTTGCCTTCAGCCCCAAATATAGCGAATGAAATGAGAACTTTTGGTTCACAACTAGTCTGTCTGTGGCCTTTCCAATCCAGATTCAATCCAGATCCAATCCAATCTATGCGTCAGCTTTCTTCCCAAGGCAGAACATCTTGGAATTTTTGAGAGAAACCAAATTAATTTCTATAAATTAAACCATATTAATTTCTATAAGAAAAGTGGAATTTCTCAGGGGGGTAGCTACACATCCCAGCTAGACTAGTTCCCAGCTTCAGGCTGTGAGGCTCTCATAGCAGATCCTAGAGTCTGTGGCACACAGTCCGTGCTGGTGGCAGTAGCACAGCTATGGGGTGTGTGACACGGTAAGTATTGTGGGCGCCGAAGCACACCGTGTAAGCCGCCCCTCCCGCTCGCAAACTGGAGCCAGTCTTGCCCTCGCTGCTCCAATGGTTCCAACAGCAAGTGGGAGGGGCCTGCTTACAGGGCATGTTGCAGAGCCTGCAATATTTACCATGCTGCCCGCCTGGCTGGTGGAGCAATTGGGAGGCGGGATGGAAAAGGATGAGGGCAATGTTGGAAATGACCAAAAGAAGATCTGGACCCCTTCCTGTCCTATCTCCTTCCTGCCGCGTAATGGCCCAAATCAACAGCACCTCAGAGTGAGCAGCAATAGGGACGTCAGCAGACAAACGATGAGATTCTGAGCCAGCTCAGGCTCGGAGTACCGTAAAGTGCCTTTTAAAATTAGGCTTCTGTGCCACTTTGTCACGCTGATGGTTTAACAATGAAATTCAGAGCCCAGGGGGCCCTCATGTTCCGAAGACAGAAAACTGATGGAACGAGGAGTTCAACACACAGACTACCTCCTCTCTGATTCTCCCTCCCCCCCCCACGTCCGCACCATAATATCAGCTAATGGGGAAAGAGATAAAACACATATGATGTGACACTGTCTTACCTAAAACAATTCCTTCAGGAGCGCTTGCCCTTTTCTTAATGATGCTGCCACTTGTGATAATAAGATTTGGAAAGACAGTTTATTTATTTGTTTATTTATTACAGGGCGTAATTGTTTAACTTAATTTGCAGGTAGCAGTGCCGGGGGACAAAGGCAGCCAGTCACCAGACACCCGTTTCCCTTCTCCTTCTCCCAGAGGGCCTCCAGACGCTCGTTTGGGGAGAGGCCGCGTCGAACATGGAGCATTTGCCTGCATTTCCACCGGTATCCATTTTATTTTTAATACCATAAATACAGAAAGGGAATGTCAAGCTTTCTAGGCACGGCTTTGGTATAATGAGGATTCAGAGGGGATTTGGGAGGGGGCAAGTGGATAGATAGAGATAGAGATAGCTGCTATCGGTGTTTGCAAGAAGCAGTGGTGTTGCCGGAGCGGGCCCCACCCTTGTGCAGCACAGCACCTGAAGCGATGCATGAACATGGAAATGGTTTAGCAGTGATCTTATGATATCATTGAACCACCAGCAAAGTGCTTCAGGGCTTCTTTCCAACTGTTCGAAGCTGGGGGGGTGGAGACGGGATGTCAAATATCATCGAATGCAGCATGGGTATCCACTTGGTGGGGGCTTGGGTGACGTGCCTGTCACTTCCCCAGGGTGTTTCAGGTGGGGCAGGCTGCCCCCACCCCATCTGCTTGCTATGCTACTGGCTAGAATGATGATCTACTTTATTTTTGGGTCCCAAGGACTCACTCTTTGCTTCTGCACAAAGAACACATTACTATCAGGATGCAAGACATATTTGTATGCATTACGTTTTGCTCTGTTGTCTCACAACAGGAGAGGAAACTGAACGCTTTCCACATGCGCTGCCTCCGACGCATTCTTGGCATCACCTGGCAGGACAAAGTTCCAAACAACACAGTCATGGAACGTGCTGGAATCCCTAGCATGTATTCACTGCTGAAACAGAGACGCCTGCGTTGGCTTGGTCATGTCGTGAGAATGGATGATGGCCGGATCCCAAAGGATCTCCTCTATGGAGAACTCGTGCAAGGAAAGCACCCTACAGGTAGACCACAGCTGCAATACAAGGACATCTGCAAGAGGGATCTGAAGGCCTTGGGGATGGACCTCAACAAGTGGGAAAACCTGGCCTCTGAGCGGCCTGCTTGGAGGCAGGCTGTGCAGCATGGCCTCTTTCAGTTTGAAGAGACACTTGGCCAACAGTCTGAGGCAAAGAAGCAAAGAAGGAAGGCCCACAGCCAAAGAGACAGACCATGGACAGACTGCACTTGCTCCCAGTGTGGAAGGGATTGTCACTCCCGAATTGGCCTTTTCAGCCACACTAGACGCTGTTCCAGAACCACCTTTCAGAGCACGATACCAGTCTTTCGAGACTGAAGGTTGCCAACAAGTAAGTACGTTTTGCTCATGAGATACCAGATAGCTGTAGCTATGTGAGTGGGAGAGGACCAGTCCTAGTGACCTTTGCCAGACAGCTTTGCCCTACTTTTCCTTCCCTTGACCCTTGCTTCTGGTCCTCTTCAGGATCATGTCCTCTGCCCATTTTACCTCCTCCCTCTCATCTCTTCAGTCTTAAGGAGCTGTAACTTGTCCTTGTGGCCTTTTTAGGGAGATCTTCTCCAGGCTGTGTTAAGTGGGGCCTTCTCAGTGGTCAATTTGGACATCATAGAAGGAGTCTGGAAGTTGTGCTTCTCTTGCTGCTCTGGCATAGTGGTCTGGCCCTAAGGAAGTAGTGAAGACAAAGGAGCAGGAAGGGTGATGGGGCTGAATGGCACATCTCGATTTGAACCAACCAGCAGCTTTTAGGGCGCAATCCTAACTTGTGCTGGAACAGGCAAGCCAGGAGGTTTGCGCTTAACCAGCGCAGGATTGTGACCAGCAGCAGCTTAGCCAGAGGCAAGGGGAAACATTTCCCCTTACCCCTGGGAAAGAGCTGCTGGCACCTATGGGTCTCCTTGGACTTGCACCACCTCCTGAGGTGGCACAAGTCCAAGGAGCTGCTTCAAGCCACTCCATTCTCCCCGGGAAAGGGGGTTGGGATCCGACATAACTGCTGGATCCCAGCCCTGCCTCCCGCTCCCCATCCGCCCACCCCCGGGGCCGCCCTTCGCCCTCCCTCCCCCAGCCCAGGAGCACCTCCCTCCCTCCTCCTTCCCACCCCTCCAAGCCTACCTTTTTTGCTTGCATCAGCCCTGCGGGGGAGCGGGGTTCTTGTTGCTTTTCTAAAAATTCATTAGAAAGAAGTACCTCAAGATGGAACGCTGCCAGTGAACAGAAGGTGTTGGTGGTGGCAGAAGGCTCATACACAAAAAGAATCTAAATGTAATCATATACTGTATACATCACTTCAAGCTGGTTTTGTGCAGTGTTTTATCAACGTGCACTTGGACAATGTGCAGGGGGGAGTTTTAAGCAACCTAAAGGACCAGCACTTTGGAAATAATTTGGAAATAAGAGCAGTGACAGAATCCAATTCTGATGCATCTAACCTAATGGGCCTCAGAATACCAGGTGCAAGGGGATAGTGGAAGGATAAGGGCATTGACCTAACCCCCTGGTTGTGGGTTTCTGGTGGGCCATCATAGGAAACAGCCATGCTGATGGGCCTTTGACTCTTCTCATGTTGACTCAGCTGTGTTCTGTCAGAGATGAGGCAGGTGATGACTTAAGAAAGGGCCTTCTAAGTGCTGGCACCCTTTTTAGGAACTCCCCCTGGGAATCTCTTCTGGTTTTGACTCTCTGGTTTCTTTTGACATCAAAGTTCTTATTTTATCTGGCTTTTAATGGAGATTTTTATTGCTGCTGTTTTGGTCAATCTTTTGCTATTGTAGAATTTTATTCTTGTACTGGTTTATTATTTTATCATCGCTGTGTAATCTGCCCAGTGACTTATATTGAAGAGACCCATCATTCATTCATTCATTCATTCATTCATTCATTCATTCATTCCTATCTATCTATCTATCTATCTATCTATCTATCTATCTATCTATCTATCTATCTATCTATCTATCTATCTATCTATCTATCTATCTATCTATCTATGTGGGCAGAGATCCCAGTAAGAAGAATTTCAGAAGCATCCCCACACGCCAAAGTTTTGAGAATCTGTCCCATCCTCCCACCCCCTCCCCGGTAGTAGATCTACTGATAGCTTATGTTAATTGGACACATTTCTTGCTCTGTTTCTTTGTCTTGGTTTAGACAAACATTCATCTAAATAGGGTTGTTTTCCTTCCAAAGTTATTGTTCTGTGTAGAAACAGGAACAACAACAAAAGTATTTTTCTGTAAAGAAATCTCATTATAAGTTTGAATTATTGAACTTTTTCTATAGGCAAATTCCTTCTCTCCCTCAAGAATCTGATTGTTAAGAGACTTTTGTCAACAAAGCAAAGATGGGTTTTATTTTTCTAAGCCCTAGAACCACCAAATTCTAATTGCCAGCTTTATTATACAGAAAAGTATAAGCGTAACAATCAAGGGCCTTATTACACATTCATAATTGAGTTTCATTGTGACTTATGAAAACATAAACTGTCTTAAACACACTTGCAGAAAATGTCACATCATCAAATCAACACTTTTATTATATAGAAGTAATTGTGTTTCAAGACACGCAACATATGTTGCAACTACAACTGGAACACAACAAAATTCAGAGTTCAAAGATGATTAAGAGGGCTCTGGCAGCTTGTGGACGTCAGGAAATTTGGCCAAAATGGACTGGGAAGGATAGAGAGATGCTACCCCAGGTAGACTGTTTCCAGCTATTCTGGAAAGTTCTTTAGTCAAAACTAGAAGTTGGAGCTGCTTTCTGATGTCATGATCGTTGGCCCCCTAAATCCATCCACGTTCTTATCTTCAAAGCTAGGTCTTTGCTCCAGACAATCTTTCTGCTCTTATCTCCCTAACCTTGACTTCTGCTTCTCTACCACTCTCAGCTTCTTGGAAATCTCCTGTTCCCTTGATCGACTCCTCCTGTTCTCTGCCACCGCTTCTAATGTGCTTCCCCCGCCACATCCTCCTCAAAATACGTCTTTTTCATTTTATGGCAGGTGATATAAACACAATGCCACTGTGTTTCAGCGCAAAACAGGAAAACATGCAAACATCAGTGATCAAATATGAGAGATGCAAGATTGTTTAATATGCAGAGGCTGAAATCCTATGCGTACTTTCCTGGGAGTAAGCCCCAGTGAACCCAGCTGGACTTCCTCCTGATTAAACATGACTAGGACTGGACTGCTAAACTACTATTTAATTTTAGTTAAATAATTGGCAAGTACTTGTCGGTCAGCCTTTGCAACTGAATTGAGTACTATCTGCATTATTTTCAACATCTCCTTACAGTAAATGGCTAGCTAGAGAAGGAGAGACCCAGGGCTATATGCATGCAAGGGGATTCCTGTATTGCCGACCAGTTTCTTCTGCAACCCCCACCCCATCCTACATGCACATTTACTTGGAGCATGTGAGCAGAAACTGTGTCATATAGAGGTTATATGTGGACCGGTGAAGGGACTCAAGTTGAAATTCCCATTCAGCTGTATGACTCCTTGGTTGATCGTGGGTTTGTCTGTTGTTTCTCATCCTAGCCTACACTACAGGGAGAATCAAACAGAGGGAGATAACCTTTCATGTTGCCCTGAGTTCCTGGGAGAAAGGATGGGATATAATTCGAAATAAGAAGCATTGCTACCTGCTGGAGAGGAACTGGATTGTCCCCATAGGAAGAGAGATGAAATACTCCTGAAAGACACAGGTCCACACATTTGTCCCTCCACTTGTGGCTACAGCCCAGTAGAGCTAGTAATTGTTATTCAGATATTCTGAACCAGACCTATTGATCTAACTGAGCATGGTCTATGCATGAAGGGGAGTGGAATCATTCGGTCTGGGGTCACCCAGACTTCTTCATGCTGGCTAGCCTGGACCGGACCTTTTGCATGGGCTTCTACATCTAGTACATATGTAGATGCTCCTCACATTCAGGAACCTTAATCAGTATTGTTAGTCATATGGAAGCATCCATGTGCATAGATGTGGAGGGAGGCAAGATCAGGTTTAATCCTGCCTCCCTGCACAAATAGAGTGAATGTATGGAGCTTCCATGAGAAGAAGGCTTCTGACTGACCATGATTCTCTAAAGTCAATCCCAGACTTGATACCTCTGATACCAGGGATTCAGTCGGCAACATTCCGCATGCAAATAAATTTTACTACTCCTGTAGTGGGGGGGGGGGGATGGATTTGATCAGTGTTGAAGTTTCACACTGGTCTCTGGTGGTGTTCATCCTGTATCCTTCCTGGAATTTTGGACACATCTTGATCAACAGTGAAAGTTCCTTGGCAACATTCAAAACCGGAAAGTTCTTCATTGCAAGACTGGCACCACCTGCTCCATGCAGGTCTGAAGTTCTGGCTCATCCAAGCCTATAATGTGGCCCCATGAAATATGTGAAATTATGCATGGGAAGGATAAAGTGAATAGAGAGATGCTCTTTACACTCTCACATAACACCAGAACCAAGGGGCATCCACTGAAATTGGGTGTTGGGAGGGTTTGTAGTTGTCAATCTTCAGTCTCGAAAGACTATGGTATCGCGCTCTGAAAGGTGGTTCTGGAACAGTGTCTAGTGTGGCTGAAAAGGCCAATCCGGGAGTGACAATCCCTTCCACACCGGGAGCAAGTGCAGTCTGTCCCTGGTCTGTCTCCCTGGCTGTGGGCCTTCTTTCTTTGCCTCTTAGCCTCAGACTGTTGGCCAAGTGTCTCTTCAAACTGGGAAAGGCCATGTTGCACAGCCTGCCTCCAGGCGGGCCACTCAGAGGCCAGGGAGGGTTGGGAGGGTTAGGACAGACAAAAGAAAATATTTCTTTACTCAGCGTGTGGTTGGTCTGTGGAACTCCTTGCCACAGGATGTGGTGATGGCATCTGGCCTGGGCGCCTTTAAAAGGGGATTGGACAGGTTTCTGGAGGAAAAATCCATTACGGGTTACAAGCCATGATGTGTATGCGCAACCTCCTGATTTTACAAATGGGTTATGTCAGAATGCCAGATGCAAGGGAGGGCACCAGGATGAGGTCTCTTGTTATCTGGTGTGCTCCCTGGGGCATTTGGTGGGGCCACTGTGAGATACAGGAAGCTGGACTAGATGGGCCTATGGCCTGATCCAGTGGGGCTGTTCTTATAACCTTTTTTTTGAAGAGAAACCCCTTCTGGCCGACGTGGAGCTCCATCATTTATGCATTATTGACTTTCTACTCAATTGCAGTATAATTTCATAGGAATTTATTATGCATCCTTTATATAAAACAGTGTGTACCCTCAACAGAGAACATCAAAAGGTGGTTAATAGAGATGTTAAATTATTATTGGTGGGAAGAAGCCCAATGCCCTGGAGTAATCAGGTTCTCCTTTTTCCCTTGTGCGAGTCATATACCGTATATAATATATACAATTAATAGCACACATACATCAATCTCTAAGCATCTCTCAACAAAGTCTGCTTGGATGTTCAAGGGACTGATGTATAAAACATGTGGAGACAAGCAAAAATGTCACGCTAGGGCAAATTACAAACACAGGCAACGCACTGATGGATAAGCAGGGTTTGCTTCAGAGCCAGCAACCAGAATTGGCTTTAAAGTTCAAAGTGTGATCTTCACAGAGATGTATTATTTGATGCCAGAGGGGAAAAGCCAAAATTAATTTGGAGGGAGGGGGGAGAACTCAAGGCAAATAACACGTTGTCAGGGCCAGGATTCTTAGTCACGGGAAGAAGAACTGGTCTTAAGCTCAGCAGTTGCCCTCTGCAGAGAGCTGCTGAACCCGGGAACATCCAGGGCGTGAGACCACCGACTCAGACAGATGCTTGGCAAGTTGTCTGGGCTGCACATTGCTCTTCCATGAAGGTTATAATGCTCGTCAAGAGCAAATGCTGGCAACACTCAGCTCAGACAAGGAGAGAGTGTGTGGTCTTTACTTCTTTACTCAGCGTGTGGTCAGTCTGTGGAACTCCTTGCCACAGGATGTGGTGATGGCATCTAGCCTGGATGCCTTTAAAAGGGGATTGGACAAGTTTCTGGAGGAAAAATCCATTATGGGGTACAAGCCATGATGTGTATGCGCAACCTCCTGATTTTAGAAATGGGCTATGTCAGAAGGCCAGATGCAAGGGAGGGCACCAGGATGAGGTCTCTTGTTATCTGGTGTGCTCCCTGCGGCATTTGGTGGGCCGCTGTGAGATACAGGAAGCTGGACTAGATGGGCCTATGGCCTGATCCAGTGGGGCTGTTCTTATGTTCTTAGAGAGAGAAAGAAGAGTGAAAGCTGTCAAAGCTGCTCCCACTCACCTTGTTTTGACGCCTTCCCCCATAAAGAACGTCAGAAGATCTCCAGTGGATCAGGACAAAGGCCCGTCTAGTCCAGCTTCCTGTATCTCACAGTTGTCCACCAGATGCCTCAGGGAGCACACAAGACAATGAGAGACCTGCATCCTCGTGCTCTCCCTTGCATCTAGGATTCTGAGGTAGCTTACTTCTGAAAACAGGAGGTTGCACATACCCATCACGGCTTGTAACTCATGATGGACTTTTCCTCCAGAACTCTGTCCAATCCCCTTTTAAAGGCATCCAGGCCAGATGCCATCACCACATCCTGTGGCAAGGAGTTCCAAAGACCAATCACACGCTGAGTAAATAAATATTTTCTTTTGTCTGTCCTAACCCTCCCAACACTCAATTTTAGTGGATGCCCTCTGGTTCTGGTGTTGTGTGAGAAGGAAAAGAACCTCCCTTGATCCACTCTGTCCATCCCCTGCATAATTTTGTACATCTCAATCATGTCCCCCCCCCCCCCAGGGACATGATTTTTTTCTAGACCATTTTCATGCCTTTTTTCTAGACTGAAAACATCCCCATTTAACAGTGGTGGTGCTTATTTGTCCAGAAGCAAGATTCCTTCTCTTGGCTGACAACTCCCATCTTTCCCCCTCTTTTACACTAAAATACAAGAAAAATGGCCTTCCTTCCTGCATCACTGCAAGGTTAGGGCCCTCTGAGCCACGATATGTCATGATGGAGCCTTGTTGTGAAGAACATGGTGAGACATAAACATGATGGCCAGTTGGTCACCAACTTCTGGCAGAAGCACTAGGCAAGTTAGGAAGCCCTCCATTCCCGCCTTTAGCCTCCAAAATGCTACCCCTCCCCTGATTTCTCCACTTGCCAATGGAGCAGCAAAATGGAGGTGGAGCATTTCTTTTGCTCAGTCCTTGTGTTTGAGGGTCTCTCTAAGCAAAGGTATTTCAGGTTTATTGAACAACATGTGGGCAGTAGCTCATGAAATGCAGCAACAGAAGTTTTCTCTGGTCACATGCCCTGAAAAGCTGTCACCTCTATGAACATGACTGGAGATGTGAAGGTCATATGTGAAGGTCAAATTCCATGGGGTGCTCCCATTAGCGTAGCCAGGTGGGGGGGGCGACGCGGTAAGTATTGCAGGCACCGCAATGTGCCATGCAAGTGACCCCTCCCACTCGCCCTTGGAGCCATTGGGGCAGCAACAGCATTGCATCGGCACTTGGTGAGTGGGGCCACAACACATGTGATGCAGGAGATCTATGACGCAACAGTCTTTTTCCTCTTTTTCACTTTAAAGCATTGAGATCCTATTTTGATGCACTCTCCTCGGTCCTGCACTAGCAAAAAGGCTGACGTAGATCCAAGGAAACCCATTTGGGCAGTGGAGTCTTGCCCCATAGTAAGGAAATCAATGTTTCCTTCCATTAGGAGACTTCTATGGCTGGTTCCCCACCATCCGATTCAGGACATACTCTGTTGGTTCAACTTCATTGATTGGAGTGAGGTGGGGCTGTTAGCTGGTGTTGGGAAGCAACATGGCTACTTGCATTCTTTTGCCCCTCAGTTACACTTACAATTAAGAGGGGAAAAAGACTGAGAAAAGTTCATTCCAATTGCAAGTAGAGAGCAATAAACAACTTCTTCAAATGCCTGAGGGCAGATATTGAGGAAAGGCTGTGACACTGCTCACGAGCCCCAAAGTGAGTTGGTTGAAACGGAATTGTGAACTAGATGGACCCAGTGGCATAGCTAAGGGGATGCAGGGGGTAGCAATTTCCCTGTGCAACAAGCTTTAGGGGGGCAACAACCTGAGCTTGACACTAGTGGCCAAAATTGTGACAATCTTGGTATTTTTGAATAATACCATCATGTTATATATCATTTGATGCAGAATTTAATGCACAATACAATGAAACAAACCGTGTCGAAATATCTCTATTCTATCAAAAGTTATAGCCAAATAATCAGAAAATAAAAAACACAACTGAGCCAGGGTGGTGTAGTGGTTTGGGAGGTGGGCTCAGACCTGGAAGATCCAGGTTCAAATCCCCCCCTCAGCCATGAAGTTTCCTGGGTGACTTTGGGCCAGTCACTTTCTCTCAGTCTCACCTACCTCACAGGGTTGTTGTGAGGAAAAGAGGAGGGGAGCAGTTGTGTACACAACCCTGAGCTCTTTGGAAGAAGGGTGGTATAAAAATGTGATAAATAAACTGCATTATGTAACAAAAACTGGATTTTCTTAACTGAAAAGTGACCAATGAGTGATTATTCTGAGAGCCAATAAACTGTTATTATGATACAGCAGGGAACCCATAAGGTGTTAATATGGAGGCTGCCTGGGGGCAGAACAAGTGGGCAGTGAGCTGCTGGGGGGAGAAGATGGATTTCCCCCCATTTTCACTTTTTTTAAAAGCCTGGGCATGAGGTCACTTGTGGGGCATCATTTTGAGCTCGGCACCGGGCTACACGATCATTAGCTACGCCACTGGATGGACCCCTTAGCAGGGCTCTTCTCATCTTCTGCTTCCACCTTGTGTTTTGGTGTGTAGGAATTGAGAAGCAAGCACCTGAGGCTATTAAGGTTTCTCTCCGCATCCGGAAGGCCTGTACATAATACCAGAGACTCAACAGAGAGCCGGCCTCAAAACTCAACGGAGAGGCCTCATTCAGCAGTGAGTCAGAAGCGAATCATCCAACCTTGAACCTCCCTTTGGCCAGCCCGGCATTGTCGCTGGTGCCGCAGTGACTCCATTCTGCAGACACATCCACCTGATAAAATGGTTTGCGCGAGTGGTGAGTGACTCACCGCAAGGAGTGTAATGAAATGGGATAGTTCCCACCGCAGCCGCATGCAGAAAATCACGCCGAATGACTGTCAAGTGTCAACCCACAGTGAATAAGACCAGCTTGAGATGGTCGACGGACCAACTAAATTATTTTGCAAACCGCTGAGTATCCAAGCGCAGCCTGGCCTCGTCATGCCCTTGGATTTTCACTTACCTCTTACATAAACACATGAATTAATGTCACCTGCACTTTTCTCAACAATGCTACTTTTTAAAAGCCCAGAGAATAAAATTCCCCAACAGCGGATCATGTGAAATTCTTCTGGAAAAATGTCTCCAATTTCCTCCCATTTTTATTCCCTAACACCCTCCCCCCCCCCCAAAAAAAAAAAAAAAAAAAAGTCAGAGGTTTTGCCTGAAGAATAAGTAAGGTTTGCTTTAAGGCAGGTATGTGCAGTGGGTGGGGAGGCAGGTGAGGCAAAGCCTCCCCACCAGAGTCCTTTGAAAAGCACCTTGTGCCAAAAATGCCTTGTGAGGAACTTTTCAAAGGACTCTGGAGGGGAGGCTCTGCTTCACCTGCCTCCCCGTCCATTTCATGTCCCTCCTTTAGGGATGTATGGAAGCTTCTTGGGAAATGTTATAATGAGTCCTATCAGGGCTGTTTTTGCTCCCCTTGACATTCCTATAACTTCACAGGGTGCAGTGGGGTAGCTAATGAAAGTGCAGCCCAGTGTCGAGTACAAAATGATGCCCTGGAAGTGACGTCACTTCAGGAAGTGATGGCACACCCAGACCAAACAGAGAAGGCACCAGATATTCCCTGCAGAAATGCCTCTTGACAAACAGTAAGCAAGTTACTGCACACTCCAGGTGTGGCAGATCAATGTGTGATGTGTGTCGGTGTGACCATTCTGTCTTTCAAAGTTAGATCTGTGAGGGTCCATTTGCACATCCAAGATATCCAGGACTCCACCTTAAGAATGTGGAAGCAAGACAAGCTGCCCATAGAGGTGAGGTGAAAGGACACCAGAGCAGGAAGACCATGGCCAAAGAAGGATGGTGTCCCCAGTTGCCTGACTAACAGGGCTTGGGTGAAACCTTGATTGCTGCAGCATCCTTTCGAGATGACAACAATGCAACTTTCTGGGAAGCTCTTGGAGATAGGAGAGGGGCTGAACAGCTGAGGAGCCTCTCAGTAGCCTTGGAAGGCTATCTCTTACTGCCAGGTGCACCAGGCTATGGTTATCTTGTCTTGTGTGCTTCCCAGGGCATCTGGTATGCCACTGTGAGATACAGGAAGTTGGACTAGATGGGTCGTTGGCCTGATCCAGCAGGGCTTTTCTGATATGCTGAGGAAGACTTCTCTGGAGCACATGCTGAGTATTCACTTGATGAGTATGAGAAAGAGGAGGAATAATAAATGAGGCTGAGATCAAAACCAAGGACAAAGGGAGGTCAAGAGGCACCTCCCCTCTCAGTAAATAATAACAGGGAAGCAGAAAGAGCACCTGGTGGAAGCTGCAGATCCCTGGACAGGCACTCTTCATAAGGACTGAAGAAGGGCCCTGCTAGAACAGGCCTAGGGGACTCAGTTTCCCACAGTGACCCACCCAGTGGTGTAACTACAGGGGGTGCAAAGCACTAAGTTTTTCAGGGAGCCTCACCACAGCATGCAAAGGGCCCCTCCCCATCCCCTTCAGAGCCATTCCCAGTGGTGGGAGCAAAACAGAAGTAAATGGTTCTGAAGGGGAAGTGGATGGGCCGCTTGTACACCGCAGTGAGGCTCCTGCAAAACTAAGTGCTTTGCACCCCCTCTGGTTATGCCACTGAGCCCACCATTTGCCTCTGGAAAGGCCACAGGCAAGAGAGAAAGGCGTGTTATCGCCATCAAGGGATGCACATTTGTGAACTACCCCTAAGGGGCTGTACGTATCCCCTGGCTGTACGTATCTGTCCAGGCTTGCAGGTGGGGGTGCCATGAGCCCCCCTCCCTTTGCAAACAGAGGGCTCCCATCCACATCTCTTGCTTGCTCCGTACTCCCTGAACCATGCAGACATTTTCCCAAGCCCTGGGATGGGAAAGTTAACGACACATGACAAAGTGCAACCACCGGCGCTATAACTAACCCTCCCTGCCATTTTTTCCTAATAGACTTTTGAGCTCCCTGATTGCTCCGTTCACCTCTTGAACAAAAGAGTTGCTGCTCCAGGGGCAAAAACGCGTCAAAAATAAATGACAACTTGATTTAGCGGAGTTGGCCTGACACCAACACCACAGTGATTTGTTACCTTCTGCCCTTGTTTAGCAACCAGCAGAGCCTGGTAGCAAAGCCATTGGGGGGAGATTAGCCTCATACCGCTTGCCAGGCCCCAACAAGTGGAAACACAATTATTGCCTGTGACTTCATTAGCCTTCTATTGTCTGGCCCCAAACAGAGGCTGCTAGCGCGCTAGCAGGTATTGCTGGGCTTTCCCCCCTTCAGCCGGCAACAGGGAGTTGCTGCCAGCTGATTGGCTGGCTAGCCAAAAGGGGCGTGGGACGAGAGAGCTCCTCCAGCACTCATGCACTGGAGGAGCTCAGTCCATTCCTGGCAAGTGATGGAATCGGACGCTCAGGCAGGAGCGGGAGGGAGGCAGGAGCGCGCTTTCAAGCCCCGTCAGTGCCTTAAGCCCCGTGCGCGGGCTTGGGCGGCCCAGCAAGCGGAGTGGCCGGCGCGAGCCTTCAGCAGCCAGGGCTGCAGGCTTCGGCGCCTTGCAGGCGGTGGCAGCGGGAGCCTCCTTCCAGTCGCGCCAGGCGGCTGGGCGCCCGGGGGGCGGCTGCCCCGCAGAGCGGACCAGGCGGCAGGACCCTCTTGCAGCTGAGGCTGCAAACTTGGCACACACCGTGCGAGGCGGCCGCAAGAGCCTCCTCCAGCTGCACCAGTGGGGGACTGCGTGGTGCTGTGTGGCCGAAAGAGCCTGGCACCATTTTCCTTCATTGCGCTCTGCCCCCTCCCCCAGTCTTTGATCTTCCAGCCTGATAACCAGAGTCCCTGTCAGGGGCTGCTGTGGGTGGCTTAATTGGGGGAACGCCCTCCCCCCCCCATTGGTAGGCAAAGCCTTATTAGAGGCTGTGTGAAGGTTTTTTCTTGGAGGGCTTCAGCTCCTGCTGGCTGCCCCCTCCCCCACTGTGTTTGGGGGGATATTTTCTGGGCATCTTCAGTGACAGCAGGGCGATCCAGAACACCGGTGACAGCAGAGAAGTCCTTTGTCAAGGTTATCGTGCCCTCCTCTGGGGGCTACTGTATCCTACTGGTTAAAACAAGAACGCAGGGGTGGTGGACCCTTGTCTCATACACTTCTTGGGGGGGGGAAGACATGCAAAAAAAGACACAGAAGTCAAGCGGTAAGGCCACCAGAAGGCCTATTCCAGAGCAGCCGCCCCATCCCCCCCTTCTTCCTCAGACGAGGAGGACCAGGTGGCAGAGTTTTGTGCCTTTATGGCCTGTTATGAAGCCAGACAAAAAGAAAAAGCACTCAGGAAAGCTGGTCAGGGCAATGGGGGCTCAAGTTCCAGTCCGGCCTCTGGTCCTCGCAGGTCCGCCAGAAAAAATAAAGGCGCATTGATGGGTGCCTCTCTCCCCCCTAAGCAGGTTGCTGCCTCAGCTGGTGCACTGGTCACTGTCGAGGAGGGTGACCCACAAGAGGACAGGTCCCCTGAAGTTGAGGCAGGCAGCCCACTTAAGAAACCAAGACCGCAGGCCTATAGAGGCAGCGGGGAGCAAGGTGAGCCAGTGTTTGACCAGAACCTGGAACCGGTTTGGGATGAGCCGGAGGGTCAAAGCTGGCCTTCTGGCCAGGCTATCCTGGAGCAACCCTGGTCCCCTTGGGGGCCCCCTACTTTCTGGCATAGTCCTAGCTATCCATAGTACCCTTGGGCATTAGGCTGGGCATATCCATACACCAAGGCTAGACCCAAGGCAGGGAGGGCCCCTCTGCCTTATTTGCAATACCCAGCTGTGCGTGAGCCTGATTTTGAACAGCAGGATGTGGATTGGGGGTTTGATTCTCTGAGCCTTGTAGGGGAGAAGGAAAAGCCTAAGATTTCATATGGCACTATAGCCATCCCTTTGGGTTCGCACTTCACCTTGGCAGTTAAGGAGAAGATATGGTGAGGTGACTTTATAGACATGTTTAGCCTTTTACACATTGAGCCAGACCTACCCCCCAAAGTGGGTGATCCTGTGCGAGATGTTGAAACCGTTAGGCAAAGAAAAATTGACAAAAATTGGACTAATTGGCTCAACGGTTTCATCATATATGCCACAGTCACTGTCCAGATGTTCCCTAAGAAGGCAGGGAAACTCTTTAAATACCTGGACATTGTTCATCGTGCTTTTCGTGACCATGCTGGGGTGGCTTGGATGGCCTATGACCATCATTTCCGTATCACATGGGCTTCACATGACTGAGCTCTCGATTGGACTATACCCCAGTGGGAACTCTGGGTGCAGTTGGTTCTTCCTGCCTGGGCCACGCGTGGTGATAGGGCAGGCAGTGGGCATTTAGGTGCATGTAACAGAATGGAGCAACATAAAGCACCAGGAGGTGCACATTGGGTTCAAAACCAGCACACATGCTTTGAGTTCAACGCCATTGGGAAATGTAATAGGCAGGGCTGTCCCTATTCCCATAGCTGCGGCATGTACGAAGCTAAGCACCCAGTCACAAAATGCCCCAGGCTCAGTGGTCCCCGGTTAGGTTTGCGACCCTTCACCCAGGGTGGGAGAAAGTCCAGCAATGGACCCCCATCAGGTGTTAATATGGGGCTCAACGCTAATTAAGATCTCATCCTTAGGCTACTGGCTGCAATTTTATAATGATCAACCTGCAGCTCAATTGTTGTTGGATGATTTTAAGTTTGGATTTAGGATTCCTGCGCCGCCACCGGCCAGTCACACGTTTGCTTATAACCTCCGGTCAGTTAGAGGCATGGAGGATGTGGTGAGGCGTAAAATAGCCAAGGAGGTGGAGGCAAGCAGAGTAGTTGGACCGTTTGTTGTTCCTCCATTGAGTAACCTGCAGGTGTCACCTGTGGAACTGGTACCCAAAAAAGCCCCTGGTCAATTCAGGCTGATTCACCACCTGTCCTTTCCAGAGGGTTCTTCTGTAAATGACAGGATACCCATTCACCCGTGCTCAGTCAGATACTCTTCCTTAGATGAGGCTGTTAGCCACCTCAGGAGGTGTGGCCCTGGGGCTTTGATGGCCAAGCCAGATATTGAATCTGCATTCAGACTTCTGCCTGTGCACCCCCAGGATTTTTGCCAGTTGGGTTTTCATTTTGAAGGAGGTTATTACGTAGATCGGGCGCTACCGATGGGATGTTCAATTTCCTGTTCGGTTTTTGTGGCATTTAGTTCGTTTTTGGAATGGACTGTACACTTTAGGACGGGGTTGCAATTCACTGCCCACTATCGCGATGATTTCCTTTTTATGGGGCCCCCATTGACTCGTGACTGCTCTTGGCTTTTGGGTGATTTCACTGCTCTGTGTGGGCAACTCCGTGTCCCTTTGGTGCATGACAAGACGGAGGGCCCGGTCAATAAGCTCAGCTTTTTAGGTATTGAGTTAGACTCGGTGCCACAGACCAGTTGCCTGCCCAGGGATAAATTGGACAAATTGACTGGGATGTTAACTAGTGCCCTGGGGTCCCATAAGTTAACGTTAAAAGAATTGAAAGGCTGGTTGGGCACCTTAATTTCAACTGTAAGGCCATTGCCCCTGGTAGGGCTTTTGTCAGGAGACTATGCGATGCTATGGTTGGGCTTTGTCACCCGTCCCACAGACTTTGGGTGTCATCGGGTATGAGGGAAGATTTGAAACTCTGGCTGCAATTCTTGAAGGACTTCAACGGGATCTCATTTTGGAGATCTTCGCAGTTAATTGAAGCTGAACTCCAGTTTCACTCGGATGCTGTGGGAGGTATGAGATTTGGAGTGTTCTTTAGAGGATGTTGGTGTGCAGCTCCTTGGCCACAGGTTTGGGTTCAGGAAGGAATCACCAGGGATTTGACCTTTTTATAACTCTTTCCAATTGTTATGGCAGTCCACTTATGGGCAGGGGAATTTGCCAACTCTTCTATTTGCTTTTGGTGCGATAATCAGGCCGTGGTCCACATAATTAACATGCAAACCTCCATATCCCCCTGGGTTATGAATTTGGTGAGAGTCTTTGTTAAACAGTACCTTGCTATCAACACTGTTTTCTCAGCCAGACTTGTCCCTGGGATTGAAAATAGCATAGCCGATGCTCTCTCTCGATTCCAGGTCATCACAAGGTCTATAAGGACCCCTGTTGATCAGGCTCCGGCCTGGATTGTGTCAGCCCCCAGTCCTGTTTCGGATGGGGCGATGTGTTTGTGATGACCAGGTTTCTGGCCACGCAAGTGTTTGCCCAGACCGTGGGCTCTTTACCGTGGCGATGGAGTGCATCTGGCCACTCTCTGGCCTGCAGCCAGCCTCTGATACCCTGAAAGCCTCTGGCCCGGTTGACCAAACACAACCAGAGTTGTGCTTGTGGGATGGGGGAATGGGGGTCATTTAAGTGTGTGCTTTGTTTCTTAGGCTGTGTTGGTGCTTGGAGAAATCCTGGTCACTTCAGCCCATTCATTTATTCATTCATTGAAGTTCCATCTCTAATTTATTTATTTAAATTTAATTTAATTTAATTTTCCGGACCTTGACACTGTATCGGATATCTGATGTGGCCCTTTGGCCGAAAAGTTTAGAGACCCCTGCTCTATAAGACCTTCCTTTCAGTTTGAGATCTATTACAGGACTTTATTTGATGGTTAATGTAATTCAAGTGGCGATCCTACACGCACAAAGGAGTAACTCATGCCCCCTCCACATTTAAAAAGCTGTGTGGTTCGAAGAGTGATTCTGCTCCTTCTTCTGTCTGGGCTCTGTCAGCTGAGAAACATTCAGAGCATGCTGGGGTTTGAATTTAAATCTTTGAAGAGCCCGGTGGTTGAAGGAGTAAGTTGTGGAACCCAGATCGCAGGAGCAGGAGGTCTGGGGGCAGGAGGTCTGGTCTAGAGGGTAGAGCCTCCATTTGCCTGAAGATTAACATCCACAAGGTCGCCAGTTCGAGGCCACCGGCACCGTGCGACCTTGAAGCAGCTGGCAAGCTGCAGCTGAGCTGTTCCATCTGCTCGGAGCGTGGGAGGATGGAGGCCAGAATGTTAAACCAGATCGGAGCGTAACACCTTGAATGTAGTAGTTCTTGAAAGAAAGAACCTTCTTTCAATTTGTAAAAATCCCTGCGTGGATTTAATAAGCCTGCCTGTGTAAACCGCCTTGAATAAAGTCTTGAATAAAGACCAAGAAAGGTGGTATATAAATACTGTATATTATTATATATTATTATTATCGCTGCACTCTGAGGATCGGAAAGAGCAATCTCACTCCTTTCTCCACGTGGGCTCTTGAAATCAAACAGGAAATTTGGAACGTGTTCTTCACTTCCTGCTTGATTCAAAGAGCCCGCATGCAGGAAGGGTAGAAGATGAGTCTACTCACATAGGGTAGAATATCCAGTCTACCCACAGCAGCTGAGTGGCGGAAGGTGGTGTACATCTGTTTGCAACTCTTCTGCTCCCCCAGTTTGCTGCCCACTGTGAACAGCATTGTTTGCTCCATGAATGGGTCAGTAATGACCCCAGCTTTTCATGCTCTGCCATGTTCTTCCCATTGATTACAATGAAGCTTGAGTTGGAGAAATGTGGGTCACTTTTTCCCCTCACTCCCTCTTGGTTCCCCAACATTGAAATCTGAAAATGTTGTCTTGTTCCAAGCAAGAGTCCTCCGAGAAATCCACCCAAAGGCATCGTTTGACTTTGTAACTTTGAACTTCCATAGACCAGAAATGTAATTTTGCTGCAAGTTCTAATAATAATTAGCAATAGAGCCACCTAATTATTTATTGCTCTTTCCTTCAGAAATTCCATTTCAATCATTCTGAAAAAAAGCCTTTGTTTATTTATTGCTAACTAGCGTGAAAACCCCAATTTATACCATGAAATTAAAAACTGAAGTTGGTGGGAGCTCATTTGATTGTGAAACTCCTATCAGGGAGAGAGAGAGCAAACAGAGATGCCATGTTCTTGTTTGTTAATTAATAATAAAGCACTCAAGCATTGCACTGTTAAAACCTGCACTTGTGGAGTACGCTTTGACATATGTGCATGTATATTCATATATTTGTGTGTTTTGATCATGGCATTTGGAGTTGAGGTGTCATCGGTAAGAAGTAAGGCCACCTCTGGAGTGTTGAGTCCCATTCTGGTCATCACGCCTCAAAAACGATATAGTGGAATTGGAAAAGGTGCAGAAGACAACACCCAAAATGGCGAGTGGGCTGGGGCACCTCCCTTTGGGGGAAAGTGCCAACTTATCTAATGGAGTAGCTCAGTGGTTCCCAAACTGTGAGCCATGACTCCCTGAGGAGCCACTCAGAAACCAGTCAGGGGAGCCACAGAATCCTTGCAAAAAACCTGCTGCCCTCCTAACCCTCCCAAGCAGTTGCTGAAGAAAAACAAAAAAAAACCTCCCCAAACATCCCAAAGGCTGCAATCCTATCCGAGCTTACTTGAGAGTAAGCCTTATTAACTATCATTGTTAAAAGCATATACACAGTATCCTGTTGAAAGTGCAGATCTGAAACATTTCCTCAAACGCAGTCACATACCATGGTATTGTCAAGTCTAAATATGTTAAAAAATAAAGCACACATTGAAATGAATGGGGGACCCATGTGAAATTGGCTCACACTTAATGGGCCTGGACCCACAGTTTGAGAAACACTGGTACAGAGGTTTGTCTGGTTCCCTTTAGATCTATTCTTAAGTAGAAATGGAAGATTCAGCTATTCCAGTGGTTCTGAAATATTGATGCTACCATGGTATGTGACTGCATTTGGGGAAACGTTACAGACCTGTACTTTGAACAAGCTACTATATATATTCTTTTAACAATGATAGTAAATGGGACCACCTCCCGGGTAAGTGTGGGTAGGATTGCAGCCTAGGATTGTTAAAAATCGTCCTGCTTGATGATGTCACTTCCGGTCACGACATCACATCTGGTGGGTCTTGACAGATTCTCATTCTAAAAAGTGGGTCCCAGTGCTAAATGTGTGAGAACCACCATACAAGGTTGTACAATGTCTAGAGAGATCAGCTCTACAATGTCTCTAGACCAGCTGCACGTGCTAAGTCCAGCTGACTCCAGAGTGTGGCATGCTGTGGATGGCACTGGAGACTATCAGCCAAATAGGGATCCAAGTTCACCTTGACACCTCCCAGCCTTCTAAAGAGTTACAGTTGGCTGATAGTCTCCAGTGCCATCCACAGCATGCCACACTCTGGAGTCAGCTGGACTTAACACGTGCAGCTGGTCTAGAGGATAAGATCTTTGCTCTTGCCTTTCCCCACTTCAGACTTTATCCTGAATCTTTGGAGGTGAAGGAATGAGCTATGGATCAGTAAATCAGTAAAGCTCAGAGAGATCAGCCAGTCAGTCAATTTTAAGAGCAATTCATTCTTGGATTTGTGGATACTGTGCAAAGGGGATTCTTAGAGAAATCTAGGGTAGCGCAGTTATTAAAAGAGATTAAAGGGTATTATCTAGTGTCTTTGCAAGTTATAATTAAAAAAAGAAAAAAAGGCAAGGAAACAGAAGGCTAATTTCTCCAGTCACTGAAATTTCAAGGATAAGAAGCCGGGTTTGTGCATTGTTATTGCTTTCAATATTAATTATACAGTATTTTTTTCCCCCACTTAACAGAAGGACTCAGCTCCTTCAGTCCAAATTCCCCTGTTAATTTCTGTATACACATGGCATCGCCATGCAATGCGTTTGCTAATTAGAGAGATGTCACCTACTTGGAGACAATTTAGAAGCCTCTGGAGGGTGGGAAATATGGTGCCTCCAATGGCCTGCTGGCATGAATCAAGCTCTGTTTCCTGACCTGGAATGGAAAAATGAGAGAATTGTACATGCAGACTAGGCAGACATGGGCCACTGCAGCCGAATGTTGAGACAGGATCATGGCAGGCCAAGGGGACATGTTTACACAATGGTTGGCAACCTTCAGTCTCGAAAGACTATGGTATAAGCCTACAGCAACCGGCATTCCCAGGCGGTCTCCCATCCAAGTACTAACCAGGCCTGACCCTGCTTAGCTTCTAAGATCAGACAAGCTCAGGCATGTGCAGAGTAAAGTTTGTGCAATGTACTTTGGCTGTACTATGGTTTAGAGAAAGTGTACGAGTTACACTCTAGAGGCTTCTGTGGCACTCACCCTAGGGATGCCTCTGATTACATTTCAACCTTCTGAACGAGTGTGGTTGCAACCCACATTTTCCAAAGTCGAATCATAAGGTGGGCCAATTGTCAGACAGAGAAATGATGATTTGAAGCATACCTAACGCTTGTCAACGGTTTCCCTTGACACATGTGCCCCACACATTTCAGAAGCACCATCATAGCATTTGTCTTCAAACCAACTGATACATAAGAAATTTCAGCAGGTGTTCTGCAAGCAGATATCACATCCTGGCTTCTGTTGGTACCATCCACTGGTCCCCACCCATGGCTGATTCAAGTGTGCAAAAGTGTAGTGGAATCCCCACAGCCCAGCAATCCAGCCTATGCATTTTTGTTTAAATTCTGCGATCGTGCAGCTATCTGTTATGAGGTCCACCATATCCTGACTGTTAGATGTAGAAATGTTGTGCTTCAACAACAGCATATATTGATGCACAATGGTGATAGACCCATTGTTTATTGTGTCCCTCATGTGGTATGATGTAGTATAGGCAAAAGATATTCAGAGCAAAAGATGAAGTGCGATAAACTGGCAGCTATCGGTGCCCACTGCTTAGCTTCCCAGAATATCTAACCCCAAGCCAATCTCACTTCTGGAACTGAAGTGCAGATGGACAGAGAACCAGCTATGGGGACCTTGCAGGGAAGTAATCTGCGGGATGAGAAAGATCAGGCTCCCCACCTACATAACCCTTTTGCTCTAAAAATTGGACCCTACTGGCCTTATATTTGGCAGAGGTGCATCTAGAACTGCTGTCACACGAGGTTTGAACCTTGGATATGGCAGTTTTCACAATGCCAATGTAAATGATAGAGGCCAACTTGCACAAATGCTTCCTGCTTGCACGAGAGGCCGACAAGTAGCAAAATGTGGAAGGAGGGAACTGATCCATGATTGCCTGCTCCTGACCACATACAAGAAAATCCCAAATTGCCTTTCATTTTAATTCACAGACTGGCCAAGCATGGAGTCTCTCTCTCTCTCTCTCTCTCTCTCTCTCTCTCTGTGCACATATGCGGGCACTGACTTCCAACATCTTGTCAGAACCTGCTCTGAGTCATGTGAAGTGTTGTAAGAAGCTTAATACCTCGATGAATCAGCCAGGAAGTGAAGGAGGCCTCAAATGTCAACACCACCAATCGATTTAGAACAAGAGTTCACTTTGATTCCTTCCTGTTGTTCAATATTGGAAGAATGGGTTGGACCAGCTGGCCTTTTGAAGTCTACAATTCTGTTTGCGCCTGGTCTTTTGGAGCCAAGCAATATGACCAGCAATCTCATATAGGTTATAGATGCCGATCTTGCCTATCAACTGAAGAGTCAAGTGGCTAGGCCAGGAATGGATGAATTAAGTGAGGGTGCTAATTATGTGTTTCGGCTCCCAGACATCTTGCAACACTGAGACAACCATCTCAGGACCCAATCCTATCCAACTTTCCAGCACCGATGCAGCCACAATGCATTCCTGAGGTAAGGGAACAAGTGTTCCCATACTTTGATGAAGCCTCCATGGCTGCCTTCGTACCACCGGCTGCAATGCATGTCCCATTGGCACAGCTGCACCAGTACTGTAAAACTGGATAGAATTTGGCCCTCATTCTCCTTCATTTGTCGGAAGCTGGAGCTGCTCATTGGACATTAATATTCATGACCACTGCCCCTTCAAAAACTGCATTTGGGAAGAGGTGTACAATTGATTAAGATCAGTTGGCCACACCGGAGCAATGCGTCAGTCACTAATTCCTCCCCTTGCATTCAAGTTGCATTCAAGCTTTAATTAAAAATCTTCCTCTGGCCATTTGCTATTAGCTCTCGCCGATCCAGGTCCCCAAGCCCCCATTACAGCACCCAGCTCTTTCAGCATCCAAGAGCCCCATTCTGAACCGGAGGCTCGTGAACGAGTCTGGCACAGCCCTGGTTTGAAAAGATCCGTTCCTCTCCTAGATTCCAGACCCGCAAGGTCACTTCATCAAACTGAAGCTCATTAAAGGGAGAGAAGAGAGGTGATCTAGCATTCTGACCTCAGATATTGTAACTGAAAAAGGCCTTTGCCATTTATATTTCAACTTCCAATGAGTATGTGACTTGGGGCTGCAAGGATTTGTAGCTGACACTCAATAGAAGCCGCTCTCGAATTTTTGACAAATCCCATCTTGAACCGAGAAGAGAAACAGATATTGATCCTAAGTGTACCTAATTCATCTCTGCACTTGTAATCCCAAAAGAAAATGCCTTCTATGACCAGAGGGCGTTCAATATTTTTTCCATCTTGTAAAATAAACAGCAGTTATTTTGGTGTGTCTTCATGCGTCAGGAGCAGCAGGGTAAGTAAACAAAGCACTGATTCCCCCCCCCCCTCGGCTGTTTGTTCCATACCTACCATTTGCCCTCTCACTTTTCATGAAGCTAATTAAATCATATGAAATAATTTTGATTGATCAAGTGCCCAAAATGATTGCTTCACTATTAGGGAAGTGTAGCGAAAGCTGTACGGAAAAAAAAATGGGATCCCTTCCCATAGCGCTACGTGACGAAGACCGCGTGCAACCCTCATTTGGATCCATTTCAGGGCTGTTTCACCACAGGAAGCTGCTACAGGTCTTCCTGCTGAGGGCAGCCCATGGGCAGCCTGTGGGGGTGCAAGCACCCTCATATCTGGGGCTTCTTTATTGGCCAGGGAGGCACACCATGCTGAGCCACAGTGGCTCAGAACACAGGACCGCTGTATATTTATTTATTTAAAAGATTTATATCCCGTCTTTCCTCTGCTGGAGCAGGTGCCCAAGGCAACTCACAAAACATACAATATATAAAAACAATGAATACAATTAGGAAAAAAGAATAAAACCAACTGGAGGACGGCAAAACTATTTACACGCAAAGATCTGCTATAGAGGGGGCTATACAGGGGGCAGACAACCCATCACCCAAGTGCCAGGCAAAACAGAAAGGTTTTGAGCCCTTGCCAAAATGTCACGAGGGAGGGGGTAGATCTCAATTCCCCCAGTAGGAGTCCCATAACTGTGGCACCACTACTGAGAAGTCTCACCCCCGTGCTGCCATCCCCCTAACTTGGGAGACAGGTGGCATTTGCAGGAAAGCCTCCTCAGATGACCTAAGAGGGTGGGCAGGAATATATGGGAGAAGGTGATCCCTCAGTTAACCTGGCCCCAAACTGTGAAGGGCTTTAAAGGTCAATACCAGCACCTTGAACTGGGCTCGGAAGCGAAGGGGCAGCCAGTGTAGTCGCAGAAGCAGAGGTCCGACAGAATCAAACCCTGGCTGAAACATTCTGCACTAATTGCAGCTGCCAAAACTTCTTCAAGGGTGACCCCAAGAAGAGTGCATATAGAGAGCCTTATATTCCTGGTTGGAATCCCTGCAGCTGCTCACGCACTGTGCAGTTGGGCCTTGCTAAGGAAAGGCTCCATAAATGCTACTCCTGAAGCTTGGATGAGCTAAAGCTCCACCAGAGACTTAACTAACCTTCCCCTGCAGACATTAGAGGGGGAAAAGGTGATCTTCCCTTATTCTGCCCTAGCAGGACCCTTTAAATTGATCTCAGATTTCAATTTAGGTGAAATTGGGTGCCGTTCCAGAGATGAACACAGCTCTCCTGGTCGATTTTGCTTCCTGGGTGACTGTTCTTTTTACCTGGTTGCTCTGTGCTTGTCCCTGAAGGTTGCATTGAATTTGGTGACATCTCTGTCTATGCCCCCCTGTGCATCATGATCAACAGCCAAATCTCCTGCCTTATCTATACACACATATTCATATTCATATGATAAATTATTGCAAACTATTCCCACCCCAGCGCTTGGGACTATTGTTCACATTGGCACAATTATATATCAATATCTAGATCCACATATAATGGAATAGGAAAATATGCCTAATGACAGGCACAATAGATTGGAAAGAAAACTCTCCAACAGGAGAGGAGCCCCAACCACTGTTGGGGGACACCTGTGGTTAATTATTGCCTCTGAATACATTAAAGTCACTTTCCGAGCCCATATATCTTCATAGACTCTTTCGTGATATTAAGCGACAAAGGCTTAATAATCAAAAGTCCTGAGTTAGCAAATGTTTTCTAATTTTAATAACTTCTTGTTGTAATTACCAAGTCTTGGAGTGAAATGATTTAATTAGAAAGTAATCAAGAAGTGTCTACTGTTAATTGAAGGAATTATAAAAGATCTACATTTTTAATGTATTTCCGGAGTAATAAAACTATAGTTTACCGTAATTATTTTTTAAAGCTTGCTGATGAGAAAAGTTTGATACCTAAATGAGAGGTGTGATACCGTGTTTCGTGGTGTCGGGGAGTGAGGTGGGAGGTGATTGGGCCTCTTGCCATTGTATCTTTCATCTAAATCTCCACCTTGCATCCATTTGCCATCCTGAAGCATCCTGAAGGCCACTTGCGAATCACCCAGAACTACCATGAGCAATAACGCAAGACCAAATTGGGGGAGTGTCAAAAGTCAAACTCCCCTAACTCAACAAGTCTAGTCCCCTTATGAGTTGGGTCAGTCCCTTTCGAGCTGAGCCTGACTCAACATGGGATTTGAACCCCACCCCTGGAACCCTTCAGCTCTTTGTTTGTTTCCCAAGCTATTAAGCTATTTTTAGAAGAGGCCAATCCAATCCCCCACCATTGGTGCCGAAGCAGCTGAATTGGTGGAGCGAGTGCTACATCCAGTAGCAGATCAAGAGGTCTGTTAGAAGTAAGTACAAATGCACCCCTTTATCTGCAGGGGTTCCATTCCGGACCCCTTCCCTAGATACAGCGAATCAATCTCACAAGCCATTCTGGGCTGACGCTGGTTAAAGGAAGGAGCCTTGTGTGATCAGGAAGAGGTTGCAGGCAGCTCAGAAGACTGTCTGCAGGCCAGTTTCACTTTGCACCAGTAGGGAAAAAAAAAGGTCGTTCTGGCTTTTTTCTTCACTCTCCTATTTAAAGGGTGGCCCCGGTATCCACAGAACCACAGATAACTGAAACAGCGGATGCTGAATGCACCTATACCTGGGCATGCCTGTACACATTTTGTACTCATTACCTTGGCATTACCTCCCTGATGGCCTATAAGTCTCCTTGGACCCACGCCACCTATAGCTGGCATAAGACAAAAGAAACAAAAGGGGCGGGCAGGCTGAAAAATGGGACATAAGATCCGTCATGCGTATTTACTGCCACATTCTCCCCCCCGACTCTATCCCTGCCCTCTGGCCTTCCACCTCCCTGCCTCAGAACACCACCAACCTCCCCATTCCACCTCGCCACCAACTTCCCAGCACTTCCCTGAGTCCCTGCTGCATGCGTTGCGCCTGATGTCATCTGCAGCAGCAGCCTGGCAGTGCGCGACAGCGACCTGGCTTTTGTGTCACCGTAAAGGATCTTGCAGCACTGGAACACTAATTCTGGCAGAGTAAGGTCCCGGTTGGGGCCTAACCTACAGCAGAGAGTAACAAGTAGCAAGGAGGGCTAACTTCCACACGAGAGAGGCCTGGAAGGATATCTCCTTAGATGGGAATGATGTTTGGAGCATATTTTCAGCCACAAGCAGCCTGTCAAGGTCCCTCCACTGTGGCTTGGGACTATCTGTGGCACCTCTCTTCTTCTCCTCTTTGTTCACCTTAGTAAAGCATATTTTCTTTGTTTGGACTAGGGGCAGAACTTTGGATTTTAAAAGCAGTCTTCCTTTAAAATCCACATGAGAAAGAATCTGATTGCCTGTCATGCATATTCTAAAGTGGAACACGGCACAATACAGCCATGCCCACCAGAAGAGTCCCTCAGGTCCTTTCTCAAGTGCATCTTTTGATATTATAGCATTCAAGCTGGGGTGAGGCTGAGGACAGGAGATACAAGTCTAAGGGCCCAATCCTATCCAATTTTCCAGTGCCAGTGCAGCCATGCCAATGGGGTGTGTGCTGCATCCAATGGTGAGGAAGCAATCACAGAGGCTTCCTCAAGGTAGGGGAACATTTGTTTCCTTTCCTCAGGGCTTCAGTGCAGTTGCACCAGTGTTGGAAAGTTGGATGGGATTGGGCCCTAAGGCTGCAATCCTATACTCACTTTCCTGAAAGTAAGCCACAATTAACACAATGGGGCTTACTTCTGAGTAGGCAAGCACAGGATTGTGCCCCAAAGCATGTCCAATAGTCAGCTTTACTTGTTTCATTTTAATTTCCTGCCATGGTCAGATTATTATTATTATGGTTTACAGAGAAAATCAAACAAACAACTCATGGCTCCCTGTCCCAAAAGGGGCTCACAATCTAAAAGGATGCAAAAGACCACCAGTAGACAGCCACTGGAAAAAACTGTGCTGAGATGAGGAGGGATGGGATGTTACTCTCCCTCCGCTAAATAAAAGAACATCCACTTAAAATGGTTGGTTGGCAACCTTCAGTCTCGAAAGACTTTGGTATAAGCCTATAGCACCTGGTATTCTCAAGCGTTCTCCCATCCAAGTACTAACCAGGCCTGACCCTGCTTAGCTTCTGAGATCAGATGAGATCCAACATGTTAGAGTCCATTTCTGAGGTATGGCTTCCCTAGCTTCCTGGTCACCCTGTGGACTTGCTTCACAAGTAGCTACCCCTGTAGGTTACAGCCTGTATTTATTTTATTTATTTGTTTGAAAAGTGTGCATCCCTCCTGTCCCATGCCAAAGCAAATGTCCAAGGAGGTTTGCAAAGTCCCATATGAAAATGTTCAATGTCTAAAAACAAAAGTAAAATCATAAAAAAACCAAACTAAAACCAAAGACTTAGAGCCATGTTAGGGGGGAGTAACTCTCTGGTCCAGAGAGAAGCAACCAAGCCACATCAGTATTTCAGGGGCACAAAGGAACATCAACCCATCACCCAAACACCAGACAAAGCAGACATGTTTTAAATCCTCCATGAAAAGTCACAAGGAAGGGGTAATATGAATTTGGCCTTTCTATATGGTTCTATATGTTGGCCAGTGGCGGACCGGCCATTGAAACAAAGGGGCAAATGCCCCAGGCGCAGAGCCTTGCACCCCTCTAAGATTGTGCAGAAGCCTTTCCCTATACCAGGGGTGCCCAAACTCCAGCCCGGGGGCCACTTGCGGCCCTCAGGGACTCCCAATCTGGCCCATGGGGAGTCCCCAGTCTCCAATGAGCTTGTGGCCCTCTGGAGACTTGCTGGAGCCCGTGCTGGCCTGATGTAACTGCTCACAGCATGAGGGCAACTGTTTGACCTCTTGCACACCTATTTCATGTGTGTGAGGCAGCAGTGGCAGTGAAAGAAAGGCCAGCCTTGCTTTGTGCAAGGCCATTCATGGGCCTTGAGGTATTGAAAGACCTTCATTCATTCGTGTAAGTTCCATCTCAAATATATTCATTTATGTAAATTTATTCAAATTTGAAATGTAAATTAATTCTTTTTTTCCTGGCCCCGACACAATGTCAGAGAGATGATGTGGCCCTCCTGCCAAAAAGTTTGGACACTCCTGCCCTATACTGTCGGAAACTATGCTTCTTGTTTGCCGGTAGCAAAGTTTAAAGCTTTGGGGAAGTTCCAGGAGGTTTCCCAGATGAATCCTGGCATTGTGTGAGGCTCCATGTGCTCCAAGTAAGTGGGGGGGGAGGGTGAATGTGCACGTGGGGGGGTGGCAGCACCCCACGAGGTCGCCATTGTGAACCTTTGCCCTGGGGTGGTGGACAGGGGAGGTCCGCCACTGATGTTGGCTTCCCAGCAGAGGATGGCTGCAGCCTTCTGGTGGCCTGTTGTTCTCCTCATGGCCTTCTGCAGCGGAGTCAGCTCCACCTTTGTCAGCCCAGGGGGCAGGCTGCAGGATAGCCTTCAGCTGGCACACCTGGAGCATGCCTAATGTCTGTCAACATGGTGTTGGGTATACAACACCAGCAACAAGTGGTGGCTTGTATATGTTCAGGGCACAATCCTAACCAGGTCTACTCAGAAGTGAGTCCTCTTTTGTTCAATGAGGCTTACTCTCAGGAAAGTGTGGTTAGGATTGCAGCCTTATAGCATTATAGACATAACACTCCAAACAGAGCTTTCATATCACCTCTTATTCCCCGGATATTCACATTTTGACTTGAAATCTTCAAAGGGTTCCCATCTATTTTTGCATGCATCTGGCCAGAGACCTGGAGACAGGGGTGAGCAGTGAGGTGGCTAAGTTTGCAGATGACACCAAACTTTTCTGAGTGGTGAAGACCAGAAGTGATTGTGAGGAGCTCTAGAAGGATCTCTCCAGACTGGCAGAATGGGCAGCAAAATGGCAGATGTGCTTCAATGTCAGTAAGTGTAAGGTCATGCACATTGGGGCAAAACATCAAAACTTCACATATAGGCTGATGGGTTCTGAGCTGTCTGTGACAGATCCGGAGAGAGATCTTGGGGTGGTGGTGGACAGGTCAATAAAGTGTCGACCTAATGTGCAGCGGCAGTGAAGAAGGCCAATTCTATGCTTGGGATCATTAGAAAAGGTATTGAGAACAAAACAGCTAATATTAGAATGCCATTGTACAAATTGATGGTAAGGCCACACCTGGAGTATTGTGTCCAGTTCTGGTCGCCACATCTCAAAAAGGACATAATGGAAATGGAAAAGGTGCAAAAGAGAACGACTAAGATGATTACTGGGCTGGGGCACCTTCCTTACAAGGAAAGGCTACGGCGTTTGGGCCTCTTCAGCCTAGAAAAGAGGCGCCTGAGGGGGGACATGATTGAGGCATACAAAATTATGCAGGGGATGGACAGAGTGGATAGGGAGATGCTCTTTACACTCTCACATAACACCAGAACCAGGGGACATCCACTAAAATTGAGTGTTGGGAGGCTTAGGACAGACAAAAGAAAATATTTATTTGCTCAGCATGTGGTTGGTCTGTGGAACTCCTTGCCGCAGGATGTGGTGACGGCATCTGGCCTGGATGCCTTTAAAAGGGGATTGGACAAGTTTCTGGAGGAAAAATCCATTACTGGTTACAAGCCATGATGTGTATATGCAACCTCCTGATTTCAGAAATGGGCTATGTCAGATGCAAGGGAGGGCACCAGAATGCAGGTCTCTTGTTATCAGGTGTGCTCCCTGGGGCATTTGGTGGGCTGCTGTGAGATACAGGAAGCTGGGCTAGATGGGCCTATGGCTTGATCCAGTGGGGCTGTTCTTATGTTCTTTTCTTGAGAAGTCGCTTTCCCTAATTGAAAGCCCCTTTGCACAAGAACATCTGTATAGGGTTTGTTTTGTTCAGCGTGTTCAAGTAATGACAACCTCAAATTGGGGCATCTGTTGGGATTAATGAGTAGCTGTAGTTAATGGCTCTCAGTTGTACATTGGGCCATCAACTCCTCCAAACCCCTCATTAATCCCCAGGAACCAGCTTGATCTTGATCATTACTGCTTAAAAACAAACACTTGGACAGACCTTAGAAAGTTCCTTTTCATTTTTATTCTATCCAAATCCATTCTTCAGAGTCAAGCCTTCATCAGACAAGGCAGAAGCTCGAGCCTCAGAGATAAGGGCAGGGAAAAGGGGACACTTTACTGTGAAGATATATGATATCTAAAGAAATGCAAGGCTCTTGAAATGTCATTTTTCCCGAAGTTGGCTTTGCAATTTGTATTTTTGGACATAATGAGTACTTTGCTTTGTAAACAGCTGCAAATTGCTTTAAGAGCTTCTGTTGTCATCGATTCAAGTTCAGTGCAAGGAGCGTTTCAATGGGCGGATTCTGATTACAGAGGCCTTTTAAGTGATACTGGGCCAGCAATTACCAAGGAAATATTTTTCCTTGCTGAATTGTTTTCAAGTGGAAAGTTTGAGATGCTGGTTCAGGCAATATTAGTTAAACCTGAGTGTTGCAAGTTGAGATTGAATTATTATTATCAGTAGTGTAGCTAGAGGGGGGAAAGCACTAAGTTTTGCAGGTGGCTGAACAAGCCATGCAAGGGTGCAGGGGTAGCAATTTCACCGGGCAACAAACTTTAGGGGGGCAAAAACATGAGCTTGACACTAGTCAAGCAAAACCTTGGTAGTTTCATATAATACCATCATATTATATACCATCTGATACAGAATTTAATTCAGAATGCTATGAAACAAAACAAAACCATGCCAAAATATCTCTATTCTAGCAAACGTTATAGCATGAAAATAAGAATTGCATTATATAACAAAAATCCAATCAATGGAAGTCAAGGGCTTTAATGATTTCAGTGCCAACACTGAAGTTTTTAACAAAGGTATTCTGTTAATTTTACTCTGAAGCTCTGAACGTGCCCCATGCATTGTTTTCTTTTGTTTTTGTTTTTCCCCAAAATACCATCCAAAGGGAAACTGGAAGCAAATTTGGGGATCTTCCTTTGAAAACACACTTGAGATAATTTTGATGAAAGCTGAAAGAATTTCATTAGGGCTAAGGTGGTTTACACATATGTGTACTCTAGGCCAGTGGTTCCCAAACTGGTGGGTGGCGACCCACCAGCCAGGGATGCACTTGTTCCCGCCCCTTTAAGAGGTGGGGAAGGGGAAGGCTGTAACGCAATCCCCAGGATCGCGCTGCTGCTGGGAATGGGAGGAGGTTTTCCATTTACCAGCAGCTGGTGCCAGAGTCCTGGGGGTCCAGGAAGCCCCGTGGAGGGCTCCACCCAGGCTCTTGCAGAGGGCTCCCTGTGCCTCCCAACTTCTAAGAAAAAGAAAAGGTTTTGTTGCAAAAACCAGGGATGATATTGCTGTCACAGCCTCTCCCCTACACACACTTACAGTGCTCCCAAATCCCTTGTAGTCTGGGAAGAACTGGCTCATCCCCAGTCTAGAACTGGTCTAGGCCATCACCCACTTTCACATCAGATGACTTTGCCAAAAGGATTTGTAGTTTCCTCTTCACGACTAACAAAGATTTGTGTGCGGAGCATCCCTGAGCTTCTATAGAGGTTCCTCTCCTATGCAGTTTAGTGCCCAAACCAGAAAAGTACTATTTTGGTGTTCAATGAGCTAATACATTGCTATACACATGTATATGGTGCTCGTTGCCTGCCAAGACAGCACAACCCAGGCCAGTCTCATGACATTTCCTGTGGGCTGACAGCAAGAGGCCTGAGATCCCACAGGACTAAAGGAAGGCCAAAACCTTAGTCTATCAAAGCAATCACACCTTGGCTCTAGCTGGCTGACTTTGGGAGCAGGCTTGCCTCTCATTTCCTGGAAAATCCCATGGCGACTGGGCCTTGCTTAGACAGCTCATTTGAACCTCTGAACAAAACCCCATATGCTTGGAGCTTCTTGACTTGGAAAAGCAGGTAAGAGCTGTGCAAGCAGAAAAAGCAACTACACTATGCAGGGGAAAAGCTAGAGAAAAGCCCTCTTAGAATAACACTTGTAAAAAAAACCCATTGGGGGAAAAAAATGGGTCAGCCTATCTATGTAAAACCACCTTGATTAAGGTAGTATATGAATTCAGAAATAAACATTGTTAGTGACTCAAAAGGAGGGTTCTCTGTTTTAATCAGGAAATTGCTCATCTAGGCAACCTGGTTCCACAATTCCTGCAGTGCTTTAAATGCAAATCAGTAGAAACAAATGGGTAACCCTGGTCACTGGCCATTGACCCACAAAACCCCTCCTATCTTCTTGTCTTGCATGCGGTCAAAATGATGACTCCCTTAGTGCCTCTATCATTTTCTTCCTTTGTGTGGGTGTGAAGTGTGCATGAATCTGATGGTCTACTAGTCCAATCCATTCTTGGGCTTACGGTGGCAAATTTTGGAATCATCGCCATTAAGTCCTAGTGCGGCATCACAAAAGGCATGTTGCTATCATGTGATGCTGATGCAAACGGCCAGTGGCCCTTTGTGTACTGTTCATGCAGGCCTGTAAGCATCACTGGAGCATGTAAGGTGATAGGAGGGGCAGGTCAGAGTAGTTAGAGGGAGGATACGCATGGGGGACAGGAAGTACAGGAGGCAGTTCAAGGGTGGAAGTGAGTGGATCTTGGTGGCAGTCATGAGTGCTTGGATTCTATCTGCCTTTTCTGGGTCTGACATACCCCTTGTGGCTCCCCTGTTATATCAGCTAAACAGCTGATGTGCATTCATTGGTGGCCAGGAGGTTTATGGGGACGTTAAAAACACACACACACACACACACATTTTTTCTGTCCTCTCCCCAGTGTCTGGTCACCTCACCCCAGACAACAGCATACAGTCAAAGCTTTATTTACGCCTCTATTCGAATAAGCTAGTGGGGTATAGGATTGGAGCATAACAGGAGGCCTGAGATCAGCTCCAGACCTCAAAGGTGCAATTTCAGCTGACTGGTCCATTCAGAACTCAGACAACATGGAAGCTGAGGACATCAATTAGACAGTAACCAAATGGAGGGAGCGCCTAACCCTACCATCACAAATCAGTGATCACATTTCCTGGCTGCCAAAGGGCTCTGTCCTTGTCGGTAACCCCAGTTCAGGCTACAGAGAACTGTAGGATCAAAACCTTAGGATTCTCCTGCTTCCTCTTCCTGCTCTTTTTCTGGTTCTTCTCTCACCCCCCCCCCGCCTTCCTGCTATCACAACTCCCCTGGGTTTCCAGCCCCAGTTCCCCCTTAGTTACCCTACTGATTTCCAAGTGTCCTTCCTCTTTTCTTTCCTTGCTTGCATTATGGCACCCTCTTCCTCTTCTCTCTTTCTTTTACCTAGAAATCATTTGCATTTAAGGCCTAGATCTGTATACTCACTATACATTGCAGTTCTTTTTTATTTTGCTTATCCCCACTCCCTGCTATTGTATTATTAGTGAACCTTTACTCCCTTCTCCCTCTTTCTTGTATGCCATTCCACTGAGTTGTGCCAGAGGCCACTGCACATGGTCCTTGCACAAGCAGTCATTTTCCTCCATGTGCACATGCCAGACATGACCTCAGAAGCATGCCTGGTAACAAAAGCAATAATAAAATGCTAGAAGACAGAACTCTTTCATCCCTAGGACAACCTTAGAATTAGTCTTTAGGACTCCTTCCCACCCAAGAGTAGAGTGACTAAGGGATGGATAGCTAGAGGGATGTTCTTTTCCCTCTCACACAACACCTGAACCAGGGGACCTCTTTGAGGATCGGGAGAGTTAGACCAAAGGAAATATTTCTTTACCTATTGCGTAATTGGTCTGTGGAACTCCTTGCCACAGGATGTGGTGATGGCATCTGGCCTAGATGCCTTTGAAAGGGGATTGGACAGATTTCTAGAAGTCCATCACAGCTTACAAGCCATGACACGTATGTGCAACCTCCTGATTTTAGAAATGGGTTATGTCAGAATGCCAATGCAAGGGAGGGCACCAGGATGCAGGTCTTCTTGTTATCTGGTGTACTCCCTGGGGCATCTGGTGGGCCACTGTGAGATACAGGAAGCTGGACTAGATGGGTCTCTGGCCTGATCCAGTGGGGCTCTTATATTCTTACTGAGCATCACTTGAATCCTTGGATTGTCTTTCTGCCAAAGAAATCTCATTGCAGGGATTCTTCAGTGAAGGTTCCTCCATGTCCTGATCAGAATGGGAGTTCTGGTGTTTGAGCCTCCCATGGGCTATTCCGGGGCTCAGAAATGTTGAATCGTTAATATATACATACAAGAAACCAGTGAGAGGAAGACATACAGTTTTCACAGAAGCTCTTCTTCTTTTTAAGAGAAAACAGAATCTGTGCAATTTCATTACAGGCAGGTAGTGTTATCAACCCAAGGGAGCACCTTTCTCTGACAATTATTATAATTTATAAAAGAAAATATCCCGCATCTGACACTAGTCAATTTACCCTGATATAAAATAGGCTGTGTGTTTTCTTTCATTTATATTTTTATGGTACATAATGTCTTTATAATTTCCACCACTCCACATCAAAGCTGCCAACTGCTGAGCGTCTAAATAAGTAGCATGTGTAGAAAATGAATGAATTGCTAAATGTCCCATTACGTCCATGGAGAATATTCGTGCACTCTGAGTCTGGCATCTTAAAAATTGAGACAGCAAATGAATGGTTTTCACTCCAATGGACTGAAGGGTTTGGCAGTGGTGATTCTATTATATTCTTTGCATGTGAGATTTGTACATATGAAACTTTCTCACATAAATGCTGCTACTTTCTTGAAGGCCGGGTTTGCCTAATGGTAAGTACAGGGAAGGGTGATTCTGATGGCTGAAAATAGTGGATGGAGGTTGAATGGATGCAGAAGACTTGGCTTGCTGGTCTAGACCAGGGGTGCCCAAACTCCGGCCTGGGGGCCACTTGCGGCCCTTGGGGACTCCCAATCCGGCCCATAGGGAGCCCCCAGATTCCAATGAACCTCTGGCTCTCCAGAGACTTGCTGGAGCCCGTGCTGGCCCACCTGAGGGTTTTAGCGTGAGGGTGACTGTTCAACCTCTTGCATGAGCTGTGGGATGAGGGCTCCCTTCACTGCTTGCTGTTTCACATCTGTGTTATGATGTGAAGGAAAAAGAAAGAAAGGCCGGCCTTGCTTTATGCAGGGTCTTTTATAGGCCTTAATCTATTGCAAGACCTTCATTCATTCATATAAGTTCCATCCCGAGTATATTCATTTATGTAAATTTATGTAAATCTATTCCAATTTGAAACATAAATTAATTCTTTTTTTTCCTCGGCCCCGACACAGTGTCAGAGAGATTATGTGGCCCTCCTGCCAAAAAGCTTGGACACCCCTGGACTAGACCATCTACGAGGGTCGCCCAGAAAGTAATGCACCACATTTTTTTTCTCAGCCTACAGTAATGGTACGAATGCAAAACTTTAGATATACATTATTTGAATTTTCAGGAGTGCGCATACAAATTTTTGGTTTCTTCAGACAGATAGCGTAGCTGCAGCAGTGTTTCGAAATGGCGTCTGTAAGTGATGTACGTTACAAGCAGCGTGTGTCATTGAATTTCTCACTGCGAAGAAAGAAACCGTTGGGAACATTCACAAACACAGTTTGTGTACAGTTTATGGAGAATCTGCAGTCGACAGAAGTATGGTAAATCGCTGGGCACAGAGGGTGAGGCCATTAGAAGGCGGTTCAGCAGAGCTCCAAGATTTGCAGCGTTCGGGGCGGCCATCCACGGCTGTCACACCTGACAAGACGCAGCTTGCTGATGTGCTCATTCGTGAGGACCAACGCATAACGACTAGGCAGTTGGCGCTGATGCTGTCAATCAGCAAAGGAAGTGTGGATGCAATCATCCGTGCTCTTGATTACTCAAAAGTGTGTGCACAATGGGTTCCGCGCTGTCTTACGGTGGACCACAAATCTCTCAGAAAAAATTTCTTCTGAGTTGCTGAAACGTTTTGAAGATGAGGGGGAAGCGTTCTTGTCCAGGATTGTGACAGATGATGAAACTTGGGTTCACCATTTTGAGCCCGAGACAAAACGACAGTCGATGGAATGGTGTCATCCTCAATCTCCACAGAAGAAAAAATTCAAAGCAACTGCTTCCGCCGGTAAGGTCATGATCACTGTGTTTTGGGACTGTGAGGGTGTCATACTCATTGATGTGATGTCAAGAGGCAGCACCATTAATTCTGAAGTTTATGTGAAGACATTAACCAAACTCAAGAAGCGCTTCCAGCGACTTCGGCGCCATAACAATCCAGGTGAATGTTTGATTCAACATGATAACGCTCGGCCTCACACAAGTTTGAGGACTTCGGAACACATCACTAAACAGGGTTGGACTGTGTTACCCCATCCACCCTATAGCCCTGACCTAGCTCCCTCAGACTTCCACTTGTTTGGGCCATTAAAGGATGCCATTCGCGGAAGACATTTTGAGGATGACGAAGAGGTGATTCGCACGGTGCAGAAATGGCTTCGTGACCAGAACAAGGAGTGGTACTGACAGGGCATACATGCCCTTGTGTCTCGCTGGAGGAAGGCCACAGAACTGGACGGAGATTACATGGAAAAATAGGGAGTGTAGAAGAAATACATTCATTGTGTTCAATAAATAATTGTTGAAGAAAAAAAATGTGGTGCATTACTTTCTGGGCTGGCCCTCAGTACTGAGGAGACCCATTCGGGGAGTAGCCTGACTAGACAACGGTGTGAGCTCAATCTAGCCAGGCCCTTGACATCACCTTTGACTGATGTGATTCAGGTCTGACCATGAACTCAAGGAGTGAGTAAGAATTAAACACTGAAACAAAAAAGCAAAATGAATGCTTTAAATAACAACAACAACAATAATAATAATAAATAACAGCAACAACATGGCTTGCTAATAGAGTATAGTCTCATCTGCATTTGTATTTAAATTGCTATAAATATTGTGATTAAAAAAATTGCACTGACTAACTGAGACGGTTCCTACAAAAGCATCAGAAGACCTTTTTCCCCGAACCACTTCCCTGCCGCCAGACATAAAGAAAAAAATGAAATCAATCAGCAACTGAACAGAAACAGCAGTAATTTGAGGGTCTTTATCACTGGATCCCTGGCATTTCAAGCCCCAGAGTGCTTTGGACTGTGGCTCTCCTCATCAAGCCGGCGCTTGTGCTCCAACAGCCGGGTCACTTTCAGAAGGCAATTAAGTATTGCTCAGGCATTTGTGTGTGAACAATTATGGAGCTCAGTAACCTACAGTTCATATGAGTGAGAGAGAGAGAGAGAGCGAGCGAGCGAGAGAGCACCCTTCTAACTGCAGCACCAATAATCAGCATCTTTTATTGGAGGGAAAATACTGATACTCTTCTGCCTTATGCAGCATATTGTATTTTCAGCTTGTGGGAAGTGGGGGCAAGTCCTGGTGCCCGTGGCTCTCTCTCTTCACTTAATCTGTTCTTGTCCCCAGTGACAAAATTGGTAGATGGCACTGCTACTACAAGAACAATGCCGGGGGGGGGGGAAGGACAGCATCTTTGAAATCCTCTCTCCAAGCTATGTGGTCAATTTTCCATTATTTCTTCCATAACGTGTAACTCAAGATCTAGGTCAGGGGTGTCAAACATACGGCCCTTGGGCCAAACACAGCCCCCAGAATTGCCCTCGTTATAATTGTGCTCTCCTAGTGTGATAATTGGGCTCTCTCATATCTTGAAAATAGGAACAAAATTTTGCACATTTTCTCTTCTGTCATTTGCAGCTAATGAGTTCCTATGAGAGAATAAAGTGCTTATTTCTGGCCATCATCTGCTTAATGACATCACTTCCTGCTTAATGACATCACTTGCAGCCCTCAGCAGGCACCATGAATGCGAACGTCGGCCCTCTGTATGAAACAAGTTTGACACCCCTGGTCTAGGAGATCTTGACTGAGTTCAACTAATGACAGGCAAATAAAAGGTTAAAATGTATTTTTTGAAAAAAAAAAAAAGTTTATTAATAAGACAAGGGGGTGGGGTTGAATAATGCCGAAGGAAAGAATACAACTGGCAGGTTTGGGAAATTGCTTGGGTGTTGTCATAGGCCCCATCTATGAATCGTAGCAAAAGTATAAACAGCCCATTACAGGCAAAATTAAGACAGAATAGTCCGCGAAGGCGTCAGAATTTCACCGAATCTTCTACTTACTCCATGGTCAACCTAAAGAGTTCAGCACACCTCTCTGATCTCCAGGAGGTGGGTGAGCATAGATGTGATCATTCCTATAATACAGGGAGGGAACCAAGCGGGATTACCTAAATGCCCTTGTACTTGACCTTAAGAAACCTAGGTGGATAGATGATGGATATCTGTGAAATATAAGAACAGCTCTGCTGCATCAGGCCATAGGCCCATCTAATCCAGCTTCCTCTATCTCACAGCAGCCCACCAAATGCTCCAGGGAACACATCCATTGGCGTAGCTAGAGGGGGGGCGACGCACTAAGTTTTGCAGTGTGTAAGCGGCCCCTCCCCTCCCCTTGGGAGCCATGTGGGTGGCTGGGGGAAACAGAGGTGATTGGCTCCCAAGGGGAAGGGGAGGAGCCGCTTGCACGCTGCAGGAGGCTCCCTGCAAAACTTAGTGCGCCGCCCCCCCCCAGCTACACCAGTGACCACACCAGATAACAAGAGACCTGCATCCTGGTGCCCTCCCTTGCATCTGAGATCTTCACCAGAGAGCAAGGCAAGAAGGAAAGAACAAGTTCTCAGTCAGTGATCCGGTATGGCGGACTTCATTGAAGCACCCTTTAAACACTCTTCTGTTTTGATTCTTTAAGAAACATTCTATCATGAGCCATCTTGAAGCCTTGTGATAAAAAGCAGAATATACAGCCAATAAATACAATATTGGGGTGGTGCACAGCTTGAGCTACCAAGATGGTTTTGCTATTGTCTCCTTGCGGACGTGTTGTGAGGAGTTCTTAAAGGAGGGCATTCATTATTATTATTATTATTATTATTATTATTATTATTATTATTATTCACTGCAGCCGCCCACAGGAGCACGGCAAAATTGTGCAGTCAAGGGACACCACCCTGGCGTCACCACCTAATGCGGTTCATCGTGGAGCCCTCCCCAACGAAGGCAAATGTCTCCAGTGCAGTTTTCTCTCCCATGTATTGGTAAAAGAACCCAGGAATGGCATGCTTTGAGGGAGTAAAGGAGAGGAAAGTTGGAAGAAGCAGGAAGATGGCAAAATATTCTGCTTTCCCACCGAAGGCCCCGGGCATCAACTCCTAGTTAATTCTATTAGGCTAGAGCCAAGAGCATCTGCTGTTGGTATCCTGAATAATATACCACATTTGACTAAAAATGACTTGCATGATGAATTGTAAGGCTTATAAAATCCTAGTCAACATTACAGGAAGTGTCTGGATGATAGACAGAGAGACTAAATATAATCCCCATGCTACCCTGATGAAACATACTCTGAGGCTTAGCTTAATCCCCGAAGGAATGACAGCAAAAATAAGGTGAAAGAGCAATTAGCCTTCTCCCACACTAATCCCAGGTAAATCAGTTTCTTCTTTTCTTACTTGTGGAACTGTTCCGAATACCCTGGAAAATTGAGGGGTGAGGAAATGCACCTTCTCTGCAAAAGGATTTGATCATAATTAAGTGACAAGTGCCATTTTAAATGGCAGGCTATGGCCTGAGCCGAATCATTTTGAGTTCCATGGATGGCATGGAATGGGTAAATTATATGAATGTATGCGTGGTCGCACCTTGTCAGATTAATGCTCCAATGGTCTCTCACGCTGATACACAAATGAACAGGATTGTGACATGTTTTAGTCTGCAACAAAAAGATTTCTTGGCTAGCCCTGGGTTGAAATCCATAGTAGGAGTAGGAGAGAAGGGTGTAAATATCCAGGTGTATTCTGGACCATTTCACTGATACCATTCATAGAGGAGAATGGGATGGACAGGTACTCAACTGTGATAATCATCTAGCTACTTACAGCCCAATCCTATTACTCCTCCCACAACGTAGCAATGCCAAAATGGTTACTGCTGCATCTTGCTGCGTTACTGTCCCCCCTCCCACGATGTAGCAATGCCAAAATGGTTACTGCTGCACCCTGTAAGGGGGGGGGAGTTGTGGAGGTCTCATATGGGTAATAGAACATTCATTCCCAAACCTGAGGATACATCTATGCTGAGGGTAGCGTAGAGGGGTCTACTCAGACTTGTGCTAACAAATTTGCATGTGAATTCACACCACAGGATTGGGTCCAAGAAGGGTAGATTCAGTAGCCATTGCTACTGCCGAACTTGCCCCTTTTCTGGATCTGATCTGTCCCTTTCCCCATTCCATTGCTGCCCTGTTCCACTCTCCCCTGCCCCAGTTGCTACTTGATTTTGCCCTCCCTACCTCATTCTGCACCTCAGTGTCCATGATGGGGCCCCTGGTTCTGGAGTGGCTCAGGATTTCATGCCCTCATGGCAATCATGGGTTTGTCTCCGGAAACTTCAGTCCCAACACACGTGGTGCAACACATGTTGTATACTGCTACACAAGTATATCTGGATTTGGAGGAGTTTGTGGCTGTAGACAGTGCAGCAGGTGTCACTAACATAAGAACATAAGAACAGCCCCACTGGATCAGGCCACAGGCCCATCTAGTCCAGCTTTCTGTATCTCACAGCGGCCCACCAAATGCCCCAGGGAGCACACCAGATAACAAGAGACCTCATCCTGGTGCCCTCCCTTGCATCTGGCATTCTGACATAGCCCATTTCAAAAATCTGGAGGTTGCACATATGCATCATGGCTTGTAACCCATAATGGATTTTCCCTCCAGAAACTTGTCCAATCCCCTTTTAAAGGCATCCAGGCCAGATGTCATCACCACATCCTGCAGCAAGGAGTTCCACAGACCGACCACACGCTGAGCAAAGAAATATTTTCTTTTATCCTAACTCTCCCAACACTCAATTTTAGTGGATGTCCCCTGGTTCTGGTGTTATGTGAGAGTGTAAAGAGCATCTCCCTATCCACTCTGTCCATCCCCTGCATAATTTTGTATGTCTCATTCATGTCCCCCCTCAGGCTTCTCTTTTCTAGGCTGAAGAGGCCCAAATGCCATAGCCTTTCCTCATAAGGAAAGTGCCCCAGCCCCGTAATCTTCTTAGTCGCTCTCTTTTGCTCCTTTTCCATTTCCACTGTGTCTTTTTTGAGATGCAGTGACCAGAACTGGACACAATACTCCAGGTGTGGCCTTACCATCGATATGTACAACGGCATTACAATATTAGCCGTTTTGTTCTCAATACCTTTCGAAGCACTGTTCGAAGCAAGGCTACTCAAGCAACAAATCTGATTAGAATATTCTGAAGGTGGATTGTGAAGACTCCATAGCACTAGGAAGTTGGACCTGAGAAATTATTTGCTGATGTTTGTGAGGGAGACAATCAACTGGAAGGAATTTCTAAGACACAGGTTGACAATAGTGTGAAGCCCTTTAAGGTCTCTAAGAGGAAAGTACCAGTGGCCCTGCTACAACCTCGGGAAGAAGAGGTTACAGAGGAAGGGAATCATACAACCAGTAGAGAACAGAAAAGAATGGATAAGTAATAAGGTGATGATTGGAAAACCATCAGGGAAGTTGAGGATATACAGTGGTGCCTCGCATAACAAATGCCCCACGCAGCGAAAAACTCGCATAACGAAAGAGTTTTTTGATTGAGTTTGGCAACTTGCATAACGAAAATTTCTGGCCTTGCTTTGCATAACGAAAAATTTTTTAGGTCTGTGCTTCGCATAACGAATTTTTTAAAAATTAAAAATTTCGTGTATGCTTCAAATTTTAGAAATCCTCTGTACAGTATGTATGCCTTTAAAGAGCACATAATAAACACTTTGTAAACCAAATTTGACTTCGTTTTGACCTTTTTTGCCCATAGGAACGCATTAATTAGATTTCAATGCATTCCTATGGGAAAACGTGATTCGTGCAACGAAAATTTCGCATAACGAAAGGATTTGCGGAACGGATTAATTTCGTTATGCGAAGCACCACTGTATATAGATCTAAAGCCTTCATCATCCTGAACCAATGGGCCAGTTATGATCACAGAGGTTGCCCTCTGCTGCTGTCAATGTTGTGGCACTGCCGCAAATGGATTTGGCACTGCTGAACTGGTAGGCTGCTCCACACACCTGCCGCTGAGGCCCCAGGCCCCGCCGACCCTGGTAAGTCAGTGAAGGGTGTATGTCATGGTCAGGGAGGGAGAGGTTTGGGGAAGGTTCAGAGAGGGGAGGGCAGGGGATAGCTTGGGAAAGAGAGGTGGTGGATCCTGGCAGCAGTTACCTGTACAGGGATCCATGACCCTGATTTCCCAGCTTGGTCCGCCTTTTTCTCTACTCAGACTTATGCAAGCTATATAGCTGGCATAGGTTCAAATAGACCCATAGGCCATCAGAAGGCCTGCCAATTTTTTAAATTACCTCTTCTTGTTCCTTTGGTTGCCTCCCTCACCTTTGGATGCAGAATGCTCTGTCAGTGTGGCTGACAGCTGTTGCTACATGGCCACTAACAGTGAGTGCAGAAGCAGTGCAATGCCCCTGCTGGTTCCCACCCACTCCAATGAAGTTTGTAGATCTTGGGAAGACAGCCAGCCCAAAGAAACACATGTACAGCATGAGATTCCTGAAGTACCAGGGCAAAAGTTGGCCTGGATGGGTTTCATTGGGCCTAAGAACATAAGAAGAGCCCCGCTGGATCAGGCCAAAGACCCACCTAGTCCAGCTTCCTGTATCTCACAGTGGCCCACCAGATGCTTCAGGGAGCACACAAGACAACAAGACACAACCTGCATCCTGGTGCCCAACCCTGCATCTGGCATTCTGAGGTAGCCTACTTCTAAAATGAGGAGCTTGCACATACCTATCATGACTCGTAATCCACGATGGACTTTTTCTCCAGAAATTTGTCATCAGGAGCATGTGATTATCGTGGACAACTTCTTTAATTTGGGGGAACCAATGATCTGCCATGACTCTTCCTGCATTCAGAAGATGAAAGCACATTTTGCACATTACAGAACATCAGTTACTGTGTACTGTATCACCATATGTAGTGAGATAATGTGGTGGGCTCAGTGAAGATTGGACTTTGATCAAATTACGTCATCACAGGGATATCCTCAAAGCAAGGGAAAGGTGGAATCAGCTGTAAAAAAAAAAAAAAAAAACATCAGCAGGAATCAATTCAAGAGACTGGCAAGGGAGCATCTTCAAAGATTCAAAGGATTTATTTAGTGGAAAGGTTGCGAAAAGGAAAAGAAGCAAATCAAACAATCTAACACCTCACCAAATTGCGCAAAGTGTACCTGATTCATGATAAGTGCACGTAATGAGCTCGCAACCAGCGCGAGTCAAAATCCTCCAACATTTAAGGGGTTTTGGAGTTGCCGCTTACCTGCAGCTCTGGGGGTCAGCATGTGAAGCTGGTTGTAAAAGGGGCTTTCAGAGGTTTCTGCACTGGTGAGTTGATGCATAAACCGGTAAGTGAATGGAATCAGAGTGCGTCCTTATGCGCCTCTTGCTGGCACACAGTCAATGGTGTAGCTAGAAGGGGTGCAGCGAACTAAGTTGGAGACATTATGGGCAGTGGGAGCAAAACGGAGGTGTATGGCTGGAACATGACTGCCAAAGTTAATAGTCTGTTGGCACATGCTCATGGCCTGCTTTAACCCCCCCATTTCTTGAGTTGTGAACAAAACATGCATGGAAATGGCCAGCGGGTCATGAGGCATGATCTCAAGACACACAGGAGAAGAAAATGAGCCTTGAAAGCTCAGAGTGAACGAGAGTGACAAAAGCAACTCCAGGCTTCTGGAACCTTTTGGGAATAAAGCGCTCCAATGTGTATTTAATTCCCATTCATCTACAAGGGGTTCAGGCACACCTAACTTTTTCATGATCACCCCCTACTTTGCCAGCGGTAATTATCTGCTTCCCCCCTCCTGCATCCTAGTCCCCTTCCTTTCCCAGCCTACAGAAATATTTTATAGGTTCTCCCCCCTCATCCCTTCTCTCTAATTAAACATTTTGAGCAACGAGTCATTATGGAAGTGATTTATGGCACCGGCTCAATTGCCAATCTTTGCAGTGTATTTTTCGTATTACTTAATTGTTTTAGTAGTGCTTCAGCCATTACTTTCTTAGTTCAGAAAACAGGAAACAGGAGCCTTCTATTACAGATGTTTGGCTAATTAGCTCAGAGGCTGTCTAATGGGGGCTATTAAAAATGCAAATTAGGAGTGATCAAACAGAAGGAAGTTTTGTCCTGACAGTATATACTAATATGTTTCAGCTAAAAAAAAAAAAAAAAAAGGAGGGGGGAGAGATAATAACAGAGACTGGTTTTTACTTTCTTTATAATAATTGGGGAGATCACAAGAGTGTAAACGGGTGGCTGATGAAAAGCTAGCAGGCATCTGCCACCATCATTGTTATTTATACAATGTCATCCTTGCACACAGAGCCTTCCAAAGAACCAGCAGACAGGTCCCTGTCAGAAGAGGCTTACAGTTCAGAAAATGACACAAGTGTGACAACAAAGGAATGTATGTGCGCAATCTCCTGATTTTGGAGGTGGGCTATGTCACAATGCCAGATGCAAGGGAGGGCACCAGGATGAAGTCTCTTGTTATCTGGTGTGCTCCCTGGGGCATTTGGTGGGCCGCTGTGAGATACAGGAAGCTGGACTAGATGGGCCTATGGCCTGATCCAGTGGGGCTGTTCTTATGTTCTAGGGCAGGGGTGTCCAAAGTTTTTGGCAGGAGGGCCACATCATCTCTCTGACACTGTGTCGGGGGCCAGGGAAATAAGGAATTAATTTACATTTAAAATTTGAATAAATTTACATAAGTTTACATAAATGAATATATTGAAGATGAACTTATATGAATGAATCAAGGTTTTGCAATAGCTCAATGCCTATAAGAGGCCTTGCAAAAAGCAAGGCTGACCTTTCCTTAGCTGCCGCTGCTGCATCACAGATGTGAAAGAGCAAGCAGTGAAGGGAGCTCTCATCCCACAGCTCACACGAGAGGTCAAACAGTTGCCCTCACATTGAGAGAATTTGCGTTGGGCCAGTGTGGGCTTCAACAAATCTCCAGAGGGCCAGAGGCTCATTGGAGACTGGGGGCTCCCTGAGAGCCGCATTGAGAGGCCTTAAGGGCCGCAAGTGGCCCCCGGGCCGGGGTTTGGGCACCCCTGTTCTAGAGGAAAGATCCAGAGGCATGGGGAAGTAACCAGGAAGAATATGAGATGGCTGAACACAGACTTAGGCTTAGTTACTCTAGGAGATGGGGATTCAAAAAAGCTAAGTGGAAACAGCCCTGGAAAAGTCACCTTTGAATGAGATAATTGCTCTCCAGCAGAATCAAAGAAGCTGGAACTGAACCTCTGAACCTCAACACGTAGGTAGCACTTTCTGTGGTCAAAGCAGGAGACTCAGAGGCTGAGGGTAAGTTCAGCTTAAGACATTTCTGCCCAAAGTTGCATGTACACAACAGTGATCAAATGTGTAAACCTGTAGGCTGGGCAGAAATGAGTTAACTGTCCAATAACTGCCCGGACTTATTGAGCGGGTCCAGAGGAGGGTGACTAGGATGATGATCTTCCAAAAGGATACCCACTGCTGCCTCCATGAACTTGCAACCACAGCAGTTTTCATACTAGTTGCTGCAGAAAGGGAGGTGAGCAAGAGATGGAGACGAGTAGGGGAAAGAAGAGAGGGGAGAAAGCCCACTGTCCTTCCACCTGCAATCGCTACTGCTACAAGAGTAACAGAAATGACTGGTTGTGCTTTTCAGGCATGTATTAAAATGTCAGAATGGGAAAAATCAGTTTCATACGCTGGGACAGTGCAGTGGCCAATGGCACAGCTCACTAGTTCAGTGGAAGGCATGGATGAAAGGTATAAAAATGGGGAAAGAAGCAAGTCAAGGGCTGATCTGAAGAGGGATACAATGCAAGGGAGGTGGAACCACTTTCTTGGGAGAAGGAGATGCAGCTCAAGGCAGCCCATGGAGGATGATTGTCCAGCCCATGCTGCCACAGCAGCTTTGATTGTGTTTGAGGAGGGAAGCAGGGAGAAAGGTTGGAAAGGGAAAGGGTGAAGGTGATCACCGCTTCTGGGTGTCAGTTTGGCACTATGATTCCTGGGCAGTGGCTGAAACAGGTTGTGACTTAAAGCAGCACCGGCTGGTCAAACAAGGAAATGCAGCAGCAGCAACACAGACAGACAAGTGAAGGACGAAAGACACGAGCGTCTGGAGGTCTAGGAGCTCAGCTTTGCAAATGTTTCCTCTCAGTAGACACCTAAGTCATATGGCCTCATCATGGGACCTGCTTTGGGGACTTGATAACTCTTGACAGCTCCTTTCCAGTCTTAAATGGGTTCCGCTATTGCTAAGCACCTTACCAAGAGTACAACACGTGACCAGCTCTGAAGGCCAATCGCGTCATCAGCATGTCTCCTTGATTGAAGGTGGTCATGCAGTTGGTTGCAGACTCCAAGCCAGGAAGCCTTCAGGATGTGGCTTCTGTTCACAGAATCTAAAGTGCTGTGCAGGCAAGGGGCGGTTGTCCATGGAATTTTCAAGTAACGAAAAGCCTTCTCCCAAACCTGTGAGTTTGTTCCGATAATTAAAAATGTGTCCTAGGCATGTGGTACCTGAGGCCTCCTGCCATCAGTCCTGCTTCAAGTCATATTAGTGGCCTAGGTCATGCTCTCTTGGCAGGCATGCAGCATCACATATATGTGTATACATGTGTGTTATGGCTTGCACTTTCAAAATGAAAGAAATGGAAAGGTTATCAGGCAAGCTAGCCAGCCCAGTGAGATGGGGACTCTGGTAAAATAATAAAAGTTGAGCAAACCCTCTATCCTACAAAAGAGTCCCCTTTCAGTGATTCTTGGAGTGGGGAGCAGTCACTCTTGACTGCACCCCTGGTGTCAGATACTCTGTAAAATTCAGTGTCTGGTTGTTTTATTTCTACGTATTCATTTTGGAAGTTTTAGCCAGACTTTTCCTGCCTGTGTCTTGTGTTGGCTTTTTGTTTTTTGTTTCCTATTTGTATTCTGCTTTTATTGTTTATTTATGTGTTTGCTTGTTGACAGTGTTTTTTGGGGAGGGGGTGCATATCAACCAACTGATGCTGTTCTTCCTGGTGACCCCAGTTGACAGCCATCCTTAATGTCACCTCATTTGAGTGACATTCTGGGATGTAAACATGACATTTTCCACCAGCCCCACCTCAAATATGATCCAACAGATCCTCGTTGAGAATGTTAAGTTTTTTCCTTAGTATAGGTATGTTAAAGAAAAATAAACATGGATTTCTAAGTCTCACAACTGCTTTGTTTCTCATTCTGCAAAGCCAACTAAAATTACTATCTGCTATACCAGATAATTACCTGATCCTGCTGGTAGCTGCTATGACCTGAGGGCTCTTTTTCCCTTTTCACCTTTTCACTTCTCACTCTTCTCCTGTGTTCAGAAGTTATGTCCAACCTGGGATTTGGGAGTTCATTGAACCTTACCTTAGCCTCTGAAATGGTTCCCAGTTGATCATCGAATGCAGTCAATTCCCTAACCTATTACTCCAAAGGGGCTGTTTCAGGCCTAGGTGTCTTATTACAAAACTCCAGGGTCCTGTTGCAGCCCATTAAGAAGCTGTGCCCTGCTTAAGGAGGCTTTTCTTAAAAGTTCTGCAGGCAATTCTTTCCAGGTTGATTAGACTACTAGGGACCTGCAACCCAAGATGGGCCCTGCTATTTCAGATCAAGATTTTCAGATTCAGTATCTGAAATATTCTCAACTTTATTCTCTGTCCCATCACCTTTACCTTCTTACCTCTCTTGATTGGTCAACCTTTTCCCAACCTGGGCTATGATCAGTTGCCATCTATTTTTTTCTCCTTCCAGAACAGTCTCATAAGAACATAAGAACAGCCCCACTGGATCAGGCCATAGGCCCATCTAGTCCAGCTTCCTGTATCTCACAGCGGCCCACCAAATGTCCCAGGGAGCACACCAGATCACAAGAGACCTGCATCCTGGTGCCCTCCCTTGCATCTGACATAGCCCATTTCTAAAATCAGGAGGTTGCACATACACATCATGGCTTGTACCCCGTAATGGATTTTTCCTCCAGAAACTTCTCCAATCCCCTTTTAAAGGCATCCAGGCTAGATGCCGTCACCACATCCTGCGGCAAGGAGTTCCGAAACCATCCCACCTGGATGCATTAGATTGGGGAGGGCAAACTACAGCCCAAGGGCTGGATTCGGCATCTGCACGGATTCGTCTGCCCAGTGAGTGGACCTTTTGGTTCAGCAAGGTCACCTTGCAATGTCCTCACTGTTCAGAGGACAGGGATGCTCTGGGCAGTCGTATCTGTCCTGGCATTCTGGGACTCTGGGCAAACAACGCGATTGAACCAGTTTGCATTTTCATCCTCTCCCTTCCTGGTTCCTTTTTTTTCTTCAGTATAATTCAGCAATTTTCAACCAGTGTGCCCTGGCACATTGGTGTGCTGCTAAAGGTTCAAAGGTATGCCATAGGGGTTTGGAGCACAGCAGCTGAAAATCACTAAAAAGCCTGGCGTCTAGCCTAGACGCCTTTAAAAGGGGATTGGACGAGTTTCTGGAGGAAAAATCCATATGGGGTACAAGCGATGATGTGTATGCGCAACCTCCTGATTTTAGGAATGGGTTAAGTCAGAATGCCAGATGTAGGGGAGGGCACCAGGATGAGGTCTCTTGTTATCTGGTGTGCTCCCTGGGGCATTTGGTGGGCTGCTGTGAGATACAGGAAGCTGGACTAGATGGGCCTATGGCCTGATCCAGTGGGGCTGTTCTTATGTTCTTATGTTCTTATGCTCTTCGGGGTTGTGCGCCCTCTTTCTAGGGCAACTGTCATAATAACCAATTGTCTGTTTCTCTTGAGGAACACTGGGTCTGCAGAGCTGGCAAAGGAAGAGTGACAGTGAATTCATTACTACAGAAGTTGCCCTAGAAGCAGAGCTGCAGAACCTGGAAGTGTCCCAGAAGTGACATCACAAAAGGCAAAGACAATGAAGAAAACCATGGAGGTCAGTGGGTGCTCCTCTTTTATTTAGCAGGGGGAGAGTAACTGGCCCACCTCACCCCAGCAGTGCCTTTTCTAGTGGCTGTCTGCTGGTGTTGCATCTTTTTAGATTGTGAGCCCTTTTGGGACAGGGAGCCATTAGATATTTGATTTTCTCTGTAAACCGCTTTGTGAACTTTTTGTTGAAAAGCGGTATATAAATACTGTTGTTGTTGTTGTTGTTGTTGTTGTTGTCAGTGTGCTGTAAGAAAATTGCTGGTTTAATGTTTAATTTCTCAAACCGTGGGTCAGGACCTACTAGGTGGGTCACGAGCCAATTTCAGGTGGGTTCCCATTCATTTCAGTGGGTATTTTATTAGACGTAATACTACCATGGTATGTGACTGCACTTGGAGAAACGTCACAGATCTGTACTTTTAGCAGGCTACCATGTATATGTTTTTAAAAATGATAGTCAGGGGGGGTTACTCTTAGTAGGTAAGTGTGGAAAGGATTACAGCATTTGGGGTGATTGGGGAATTTTTTTTTTTTTTTTAATGGAAAAGCAGCTGCTTGGGAGGGTTAAAAGGATTCTTTATTTTAAATAACTTACACATTTTAAATTTTCAATTTACTTTAATTATTACATTAATTAATTTAATTTAATATATTTAATTAATTAAATGTAATTTAAAACAGTCATGCGGGTGGGTGTTAAAAATTTTCCTGTTTGAAGTCATTTCTGGCCATGACATCACTTCCTGGTTAATGACATCACTTCTGGTGGGTCCCAACAGATTATCATTCTAAAAATTGGGTCCCGGTACTAAAAGTTTGAGAACCACGGGTTTAATGGATTGTCAGCTATCATTACCAATAGTCTGAAACAGGACCCCTGTTTGTGGTTGTATTCTCAGACAGTGAAAGCGGGATGTTTCAGGAACTGGAAGTGAAATTCAGATTGGAGGGGAAACAAAATTCTCTCCCTGGGGAATCCTCCTATATATAAGCTCCTATATGTTGGTTGCCATTTTTATTTCTATAAGAACTCTACCAGCACAACTCAATAACACAAGCACAACTCAAAAGCTCCGCCCCTACCCACCACAAACGCAGTATTTGTCTGCATAGATAAATGTTGCATTTGGGGAGAGTTCCTCTCTGTGATTAATGAAGTCAAAGATCTCCTAACTGTGTAGACACCATTTTTATTTGTCTCAGTAGAACCATGTATTCCACTGAGATGAAAAAGAATTGTGTCTAACACAGTTAGGAGTTTTCTGACTTTATTAATCTGTCTTTTTTTCTCAGCTTGGACAAAACTACTTATCTTTGGCCTAAGAAGAGTTCATTTGCTAGCAGTGTGTCAGGCGTTTGATTTCATTGGAGCATCTGATGATAATAATAAAAGTTTTTACGCCACAGTTTGGGGTCTCCCTCTCATTTTTCTAGTAGGTTCTTGATGTAAGTGGTTGTTATATACACTATATACAGATTATATACATGATGAAAGTGGTTGTTATATACATACTCCCCCTATTTTGCAGGTAGCTCCCACCCCCCAAATTTGGCCAGAAGTTCTACCTTTATAATTTTTGGTACACTTCTAGTATTGAAATGTAGTCAAGCTCACATTTGAATGAAATGACAGCATATAAATGTAGCAAATCACTGTGCTTTTCCTGTCCCAAAATCAATGTGTCTTTTCTATCACAGACATGTCCTGATACCCGCAGGGATTATGTTCCAGACCCCCACCCCACCTCACGAATACCATGGGTCCGCAAATACCGCAAGGGTTATGTTCCAGATTTCACCCTACATATACCAGGGGTCCATGGATACCATGGATGCCTCCTCCCACCCCTCCACGCATCCTCCACGCGGCCCCTCCACACGGCCCCCTCCACGCGTCCATTACATCAATTTATACACTTTCTGGGGCACCTTCTTGTTTAAACAGGATAGCAGTGAGGTCTTCCTGTTGACCTAACTAGTGTTCTCTTTAATCATTCTGGCTGCCCCAGTAAGTTTCTTAAAAAGTTTAATGAGTGCGGGGGGGGGGGGGCTTGTTTAAGCAAGCTGATTTTCAACACAATAGCTTTTAAAAATGATTTAATGGGCACATGGAGGGTGCGGGGGGAGGAGAGTCCCCACAGCCATGGAGACCTGAAACTGTGGATACAGGATCTGTGAATATGCCCCCCCCCATACTAGACTATTTGTGTCATGGACAATTGTGTCTCAGTCACTGGTGTCCCTGGACACTCACTTGTGATTTTTTGCATCCTGGTTATTTGCGTCTCACTATAATCGGGCAACAAACCCCATGTTATACACGCTAAGCCTATCCAAGCCCTAAACTTAACAAAACCTTTGTGCTTTAACAATAAAAAAGTACATCTAATATGGATATGTTTTTCCAAACTGCACCTGTGCATCACACTCACTGTAATCTAAGGCCCTGGTGTTAACCCACTGCTTGGCTACTACAGCAAGGGGCCACTGTTGACACCACACCTTATCTCCTTGAGGGATCTTGCACATTTCCATTACAACATATACTGAGATATAAATGTCCAGGATGCACAAATAAAGGGAGGCACAAATATCCAGGGATGCCAATAACTGAGAGCCATTTGGCTGGGACACAGTTTTCCAGGTTGCAATGTTTCAGTCGCTGTCTTTGGGGGGAAGGAGAGTCCCTTGCTGAGTTTTTTCTTTTGGGGGGGGGGCTGCTTTTGCAGTACTGTTTGAATTCCCATTTTGATTACAGCAAAGGACAACTAACTGTGTCATGTCATCGCATCACAGGCATGTTGATGTGGGAGAACCCGTGGACATTGTATATCTGGACTTTCAGAAGGGGTTCAACACGGTCCCTCAGCAAAGGCTACTGAAAAAACTCCACAGTCAGTGAATTAGAGGACAGGTTCTCTCCTGGACTGAGACCTGGTTGAAGACCAGGAAACAGAGAGTGGGTGTCAATGGGTAATTTTCACAATGGAGAGAGGTGAAAAGCGGTGTGCCCCAAGGATCTGTCCTGGGACCGATGCTTTTCAACCTCTTCATAAATGACCTGGAGACAGGGGTGAGCAGTGAGGTGGCAAAGTTTGCAGACGACACCAAACTTTTCCGAGTGGTGAAGACCAGAAGTGATTGTGAGGAGCTCCAGAAGGATCTCTCCAGACTGACAAAATGAAACTGCCATGCATTTCAATGTAAGTAATTGTAAAGTCATGCACATTGGGGCAAAAAATCAAAACTTCACATATAGGCTGATGGGTTCTGAGCTATCTGTGACAGATCAGGAGAGAGATCTTGAGGTGGTGGTGGACAGGTCAATAGTGTCGACCCAATGTGCGGCGGCAGTGAAAAAGGCCAATTCTATGCTTGAGGTCATCAGAAAAGGTATTGAGAACAAAACGGCTAATATTATAATACCATTGTACAAATCGATGGTAAGGCCACACCTGGAATATTGTGTCCAGTTCTGGTCACCACATCTCAAAAAGGACATAGTGGAAATGGAAAAGGTGCAAAAGAGAGTGACTAAAATGATTCCTGGGCTGGGGCACCTTTCTTATGAGGAAAGGCTACAGTGTTTGGACCTCTTCGGCCTAGAAAAGAGGCGCCTGAAGGGGAACATGATTGAGACATACAAAATTATGCAGGGGATGGACAGAGTGGATAGGGAGATGCTCTTTACACTCTCACACAACACCAGAACCAGGGGACATCCACTAAAATTGAGTGTTGGAAAAGTTAGAGCAGACAAAATAAAATATTTCTTCACTCAGCATATGGTTGGTCTGTGGAACTCCTTGCCATAGCATGTGGTGATGGCATTTGGCCTAGATGCCTTTAAAAGGGGATTGGACAAGTTTGGAGGAAAAATCCATTACGGGGTACAAGCCCGTAACCTCAGGATTTTAGAAATGGGCTATGTCAGAATGCCATATGCAAGGGAAGGCACCAGGATGCAGGTCTCTTGTTATTTGGTGTGCTCCCTGGGGCATTTGGTGGGCCGCTGTGATATACAGGAAGCTGGACCAGATGGGCCTATGGCCTGATCCAGTGGGGCTGTTCTTATGTTCACAGCTCTCTGGATTTCTCTCCTCCCTACCATTGGCACTGAGGAGCATGTGAAACAGAGGCAGGGATGCTATGTCACCACCAGACGCAACCAGAATATGCTAGATGAAACCCAGTGCTTGGGTGACTCTCCCACTGGACATTGCATTTGTCTGTCGGTTTCCAGGCCCTGTTCATTTTAATGGCCCATTTCTTAGTGCCGTTGTTTTTTAAATGGTGATAATGAGGTCCGTCCCTGTGGTCTGCTTCCCAGCCTTGAGAGTCCACATGCCAACAGCTATCGCTAGAGGCATATACGGGGAATCAGGATGGGGAAAAAAGGACTGAGAGATATAATCACAGCATACATACCACCCTCCTGGGCTACTCCAGGGGTATGAGTGATGCCAACAATTATAGACTTCAGGGGCCTTGAGAAATCATTTTTTTCCAAACTGCTACCAGGGTGAAAAAGACCAGTTTGGATCTGATATCTAAAGGCTGTAAGAGTTATTTTGTCCTTGAAGTCTAATGGTGGGTTATCGGTAATTATAGGAAAAACAATAAGCCAAGGAGGGTGGGGGAGGTGTTCTCCCCCTCCTCCCTTCCAGTCCCACTTTCCCCCTCCCCTTAACAATCCTCTTGGGGCTTGGTACTTTTCTGTGGAGACCTGACGACCATCATTATTTCAACGAGTGGGGGAAAAATTGTGGCCATCCCGTGAGGTGCCGTGGTTATTTTTCTTGTCTGAATTTTTTTACAGCTGACATCATTTCTCTTTAAACTACCGTGGAGGGCTGTGCTGATGATGCCAAAGCAAGCAGGCCACATTTTACGCAGTGGTGCTGCGTTCTGACAGCTCGAGAGAAAGATCCCCCTGCAGAGAGGAAGATGGTAGGGAGCTGGAAATGGGGGGAAGGGGAGGGTAGAGGGGAGGGGAAACGGGGTAGGGAAAGAGAAAGGGATACAGGGACGGCCAGGAGCAAAAGGCGGGGAGGAAGGAAGTCATGGACAGATTCTTAGTTCCTGTCATTTTCTATAGGCAGGAGGAATGTTGGGTATCTATAGGGTCAGAGAATTATCCTATGTAGTGTCACATTTTTCAAATAAACACTGTTGAGATGAAAGGCTCCAAGAAAATCACATCCTATGACCTGGAAGAGATTTTTTGCTCATCCCAAATTTTGTGGGTGCTGAAGGCCAAGGTCCCAAGGACTGCCTTCTATCTAAAATGGTCCACCCCTGAGGTAATCTTGGGGCCCATCTATGGATGCCTGCTGTCTCTGAAGCTCAGCTGGTGGCAATGATAGGACTTCTCTGTAGTGGCACCACAACTATAGAACTATCTCAATACTGAGTTAAGAATTGAACCTTCCCTATTAGTCTTCTGGCAGGAGCGTAAGAGCCCGATCCTGTGGTCCGTGCCGTGCCTCCGCGGCGCAGACCACAGTCGCAAACTGTGGGCACGTTTGTGGGGCTTTCTGCCGGGCTCCTGCTGGAGCTAGCTCAGCTCCGGCCGGCATTGAGCCAGCACATGGCGGACGCCTGGGTTCCACAGCTCAGCGGTCTCCATGACTGCTGGGCTGTGGAACGAGAGTTGGAGGTATGGTCGGGGGTGTGGGGGAGGCGTCCTGGGGAGGGGGAGGCATGGCCGGGGGCATGGTGGAGGCGTTTCGGGGCAGGGGAGAGGCAGATCCGTGGAGCCTAGCTCTGCAGGATCCAGGACGCTTGGGCAGGGCTGCTCGCCCTACACGAGCACCTTCGCTTTAGCGGCGACCAAACAGTTGCTGCTAAAGAGAGTAGCCCCATTGTGGGGCTGCTTCCCTTACTCTGGGGAAGGGGACAAATGTCCCCTTCTCCCAAGGAGCCTCCTGTGGATCCACCGGTTCCCGCAGCTCCGGGCAGTTCAAGATTGTGCTGCCCGCCTTTTTCTTTCAGATCACATTTATCCCTTGCTTATAATTTCAGCTGTCAGTTTGGGGCTTATGGTGGTTGTTTTGTTGCTGCTTACTGCTTGATGTTTTTACATTAACTGTATTTTATATTGCTTTTATTACACAGGTCTGCAAATTTGAAGATCAGAAAAAAATTTTTTTTCAAAATTTATGATGGTTTTATATGAATTTGGAGCTCTGATTCCAAAAATGGCATCTGTTTTGCTCTATTACCTCTCATTTCAGAGATATGGCATAACTTCAGCGAATGGTTCAAGCAGCTACCTCATGATGGAATGATAGTGTAGTCTTCCTCAATAGGCAGCTGTTTTAACCATTCACTAATGAGGCTACACTGTGTCACTGAAACAGGACGTGATAGGGCAACACTGATGCCATTTTTGGCATCAGTACCCCAAATATACCCAGGAACGGGTCTAACTTTTTAAGACAACAAAATGTGTGCTCAGCGTGACCAGATGTCATAACTCCAAAAGATGACAAGGCACCACAAAACGGAGGACATCCAAGAAAAATTAAGGACATGACAAAATAAAAGCTAAAAACATTGCATTTTTATTGCATAGCTATAACATGTGGTTAATTTAAACACCATACTATTTATTATTAAATTTGAAACTATATAGTGTGTTAATTACAAGAAGGTTGTGTGCTGCCTGCAAGGGCCTCCTCACAGGGAAAAGGGGGACATTTAAGTTATTTTCCAGGATACGAGGCTGAAAAAGAGGACATGTCCTGGAAAAAGAGGACATCTGGTCACTCTGTGTGTGCTGGTCGGTGTTGTATAACTGAAGTTGTAAGCTGCCCTGGTTCCTTTTTAGTAAGGAGAATGGCAGGATAGAAACCTTTACAAATAAATAAATGAATAAATAAATAAGGCCCCCTAATCTAACGCAAAGGCACTTGCAGAGGAGCTGTGGGAGCAGAGGTTACAGACTGGCTGGACAACCCTATTTATTCAATCGTTCTCTCCTTCTGCATTTTGCTGGATACCCCTGTTGTCGCTTCAACCCATCTGGGAAACTCAGTGATATTCAGGGCAAATTAAACCTAATTTACTGTACAAATTGCCAGACCATCAGAGTTGGTGAATGTTTATTATTATTTCTTTTGTTTTTTAAAAAAGGAATACACAAAACAAGAGATGTAGACACAGCTCACCTGTTCACGGCAGCTAGATAATTCGGGAGAGACTAAAACCGCTAATTTGGATAAATCTCGTTTGATTTTTCATGCTGGAGAGGGAACGATGATGGGTTAGCCAGGCCTGGCTATCTGAGTGTCCCAAAGTAAGAGACCCAGTGGGGTGTCCACAAGCAAACTCACACACCCCCTCGTATTGATTCATTTTAATATCTTTGCAAGGCTCCAGTGATTCACTCCCGGACGTAAAACTCAATTTCGTATCATGATTGGAACCGAGTTAAATTTCTCTCCATTTGTAACACTTGATTTTCCCTGTCCAGCCAGAAGCAATTAGAAGAGATTTGAGAGAGAGCAGCGGGGTAGCGTTCAACAATAATATTCTCGCTTTCGATTTTTGGCCTGTGCAAATGGGAAGGGAGAATGCTGAGCAGCGATTTCTCCACAAATGGAGGAGCAGGTTTGCCCTCCTGCTTCTCAGAAACATGTGCTGAGGAGTTGGTGGAATACCCGGAAACAGGGCAGGGCGATAAGAACAGCTCAGGTTCAGTGAGACATCTCAGGCCACTGACATTCTGGCCATCGACCTGTGGAGGTTCTGATTTGCTCAGGCCTATTTGCAGGTCATAAGAACATAAGAAGAGCCTCGCTGGATCAGGCCCACCTAGTTCAGCTTCCTGCTTCTCACAGTGGCCCACCAAATGCTTCAGGGAACACACTAGATAACAGACACATCCTGCGTCCTGGTGCCATCCCCTGCATCTGGGAATCAGAGGCAGGTCCATAACCTGTCATGTCACATTTTTTATTGTAATGAATAAAAAATATACATCTTGATTAGCAGAGGCCAAAGCAGTGATTTTCAACCTTTTTCATCCCACAGCACACTGACAATGTGCTAAAATTGCCAAAGCACACCTTCAGTTTTTTGACAGTTGACCAGTCAATGGGAGGCTCACATCCCCCAATGGCCCTGTTAATAAATGGCCTTCCCCTAAACTCCCACAGCTCACCTAGAGACCATTCATGGCACACCAGTGTGCCACGACACACTGGTTGATAATTTCTGGGCTAAAGGTAACTTTCTCATTGCTCTGACCAAGTCATCACGCTTCTGACATCTCATGGGAGAGTGGCATAAGCAATCTTAGAAGTTGTTCTCCACACATACAGCATACTCTGGTCTCAAGGAAGTCTCCTGAGAGTGGTCCCTTTGACCCGTTCAAATCATTCCTTTACTAGCTATCAACTGATGTGTGTGTGTGTGTGTGTGTGTGTGTGTGTGTGTGTGTGTGTATAGATAGACATACGTACCTGTATTAGTATTTTGAATTTATCAAGGAAGCTCTTTTGTGTGATCTGATGACCCTTCCCGGTCCTAAGGGGGTCCTTCCATTGTTCTCACACTGTGTCAAGTTAGCTCAGGAGTCGAGCTGTATCATTAGCATGGCTCCTGGACTGAATTTGTCCATGGGGTTGGTGAGGATAGCTATGAGGACAAACCCTTCTTTTGTTTCATAACGATCTGGTTTGCTCTAAGTGAGGAAGTTTTTGGGAAGTGGCTTTTGTTCAGATGTGTTGTGCAAGCAAGTTCTGGTCACCTATGGAATTTTCCAACAATGTGTGTATTTGTGTGTGTGTGGGGGGGGGGGATATGACAACACAAAGTGTGCCCTTACTCTTGGCCTGTGGATTTGAAACCTCTTGCCATCAGTCCTGCTTCTGAAACCATGTTACTGGCCTGGGTCATGCTCTCTTGAAGGACACCCAGCAGCACATATACACGTTCCTCTGGAGGAATAAAATAAAAATACATGTCAGGTAACAGAACCATTTTATAACTAATGTACTAGTGAAGGAGACAAGACCCAGCCACGATGCTCCCATTTTCCAGGTGTCTGAACTCAGTCAGATCCATAAATCAAGAGTGTCTGACTCTGGAAGTATAACTGGTAACTCAATCATGTAATGATGTTTGATAAGGTTAATTTTTCTTTTCCTTTCTTTTCTTTTCAAAAGGCCCACACTATGGTTAGGGGAAATGTATCCCCAATGAAGACAATTTCAGTAGATGAGACCACACTGATTGGGGGTAAGATTACAGAAGGGCGCCAGTAGGGAACACTGCTGAAATTCCACTACTACCAGGGAACATGGGAAAATGAATTCCCTGCTCAAAAAGAATGAGAAAGGAGCCATAGGAAACACAATTTCCAGAGTCCCCCAACAGCAATCGCTATTCCACATGTATATCTGGGATCCAAAGACAAAGCTTTTCCTGCTGCTGCAAGCCCTCCATTACAATGTTCCCCACTATTCCCTTTTTAGGGTGCATTTTGAGCAAGAGAGATTTCTGGCAAATAGCAATCCCAATGTTTTGAATTTTTGAAATGCTCCAAGTCCTCTGTCCTGTCAGACCCCTCTGCAGAAGGGTAAGTTTCAAGCAAGAGTAGCTGCCTAGTGCTTTTTGTTTGGTAGCCAATTATTTTCATCTACTGCTCAAATTTACTTGAATGTGTGCATGTGTGTGGCGCATGGGTGTGTATAGTTGGTTCAGAGCAACATGTGCATTGCTACTCCTGAGTAGAGGAGTATGAAGAAAACAAAAAATGCTCTTTTGGATAAGGCAAAAACTTGATCTGGTCCTGCAGCCTGCTTCCTGACAGTGGCCAACTTGATGTCTTCTAGTTAGGATTGTGCCCTATATGAAGTAAAAGAATCATGTGTTGGTTCCCTGCCTTTTGTCTCAACTCTTTTGATAATCAGTTTCATAGGAGAGCCTGATGTTTAGACGGCACCACTCTTTGCCTTTGGTTCTTCTATGGTCACTCCACAATTAGGACTGGAAGGCTCCATTCATGGTATGGAAGGCTCCATTCATGGTATGGTGAGGCCACATCACATGGCATACCAGCAGCCAAGCAGTCCTAGGTGGCTATGGATTTGTACAACAAAGACCACATCCCCAAAGAGGTGGCTGGGTTTAAATCGTCAAAGAGAGCTGCCAGTGTAATTTACAAATTAAAGGAAAGGGGACTGTGAGGGTTTGGCAAGGCACATAAATTACAGCACTGAAGTCAGCTCAGGGGCCAATAATGGAGAGGGAGGAATTAAGTGGCATTAGAGAGAAGATATGTTTTCTGATGATAACTGGAAAGAAAGGGAAAGCCAACGAGGAAGGCTTTTGAGCCAGGCTTGGGACTGCAGAAACACCAGTTGCACACATGCGCGAAACCAGGGCAGTGGTAAGGGAGAGAGGGAACCCACAGATGCCTCTTGAAAGAGTAAAAAGGGAGAACAGGGGAGTCTGCTCCTGGGTAGCGGGTAGGTGAAGTCCATGGCATTATTTTAGGAAACAGGAGCACCCAATTCCTTAGCAGTGAAGATCACTTGAGAGCATGTGTGTGTGTGTTTAACGTCTCTGAAATCAGTGAGCAGAAGAATTCAAAGAGCACAAATGCACTCATTAGGTCAGCCAAGTCGGATTGAGAGACGGCCAAAAATGTGAATGCTTTCCTGATGGGGGGCATAAACATTTGAGGGACACCCCAGGTTGATGAATCATATAGGCAGTGCGTGCTGGTAAGGCCAGAAAAATAGAGGGGCAGCCCAATTCTACCTCCCACCAGCCTGCATGATGTAGCACTACAAATGGAACACATGCTGCATGCTGGTATGTGTATGTGTGTGTGTGTGGGGGGGGGGGGGTGACCAGATGACCCAGAAGACGTAAGTAAACATCTTTTTTTGCTTATTATTGGGATCTTTTTTCAATCTGGCTTCAGGTCAGACTTTGGGATGGAAACCACCTTGGTGGATGACCTACGCCAGGGACTGGACAAGGGGAGTGTGTTCCTGTTTGTCCTGCTGGACCTTCCAGTGGCTTTTGACCCAGTCAACCACGGTGCCCTTCTGGATCAATTGGCCAAGTTGGAAGTTGGGGCACCATTTGTGGTGGTTCCACTCCTATGTGGAGGATTGGTCCCACATTGTGGTGCTGGGGGATGCCTGTTTGACAGCCTGGTCCTTGAGGTGTGGGGGTGCCACAGGGTGTGATCCTGTTCTCCATGCTTTTTAACAACTACATTAAACCATTGGGAGAGGTCATCTGGAGATTTGGAGTGGGTGCCATTGGCATGCTGATGACACCCAGCTCTATCTCTCCTTTTTTCCAAATTCCAGGGTGGTGGTTGAAGTCCTGAACCGTTGCCTGAAGATGGTGGTGATAGGAATGAGGGCTAACAAGCTGAACAGAGGTTCTCCAGGTTCAGAAATCCTCAATGCAGGTGTTGGGAGTATCATCCTGCACTGAATGGGGTTGCACTCCTCCTTTAGGAGCAGGTCTGCAGCTTGGGGATCCACCTGGACTCACAGCTACTCCTGGATTCCCAGATGGCGGCTTCGGCCAGGGGGGGCTTTGCTCTGTTTTGGCTGGTGCACCAGCTGCAGCTGTACTTGGATTGTGCAGACCTGGCCATGGTGATCCATGCCACGGCGATCCACGCCACGGTGATATCAAGGTTAAATTATTGTAACACACTCTATGTAGAGCTGCACCTGAAGCCGGTTCTGAAACTTCAATTAGTGCAGAATGCAGCAGCCTGTGTGATCACTGGAGATAGGTGGATTCAACTCTGTTGGGCTGCTTCTCAAATGGCTTCACTGGCTGCCCATGCATTTCCAGGCCCAATTCAAGGTGCTGATTTTGACGTTTGAAGCCCTATACAGCTCGGGGCCAGGGTATCTGAGGAACTGCCTACTTCCATATAATTCATCTTGTCCCCTGAGGTCACGAGAGAAGGTTCTCTTACGAGTGCCGCTGCCCAGGGAGGTACATGGGGTGGCAGCAAGCAACAGGACCTTCTCAGTAGTGGCACCAACGTTATGGAACTCCCTCGCCCTTGATTTACAAACTGCCCCCTCCCTGGAAACTTTCCAAAGATGCCTGAAGATATTTCTTTTTAGACAAGCCTTCTGAGTTCTCGGCCTTTTTAACATCTGGTTTTTACAGGCGTGGGATTTTGATAAAATTGCTGTTGATGCTCTTTTATTGTACTAATGCCTTATTGCTGTTTTTAAGTTGCTCTTAACATTCATTGTGAATGTTTTTAATTTGTGTTTTAAATTGTGATTTTGTTTATGCTTTTGTGCTTTTGCATTTCTGGACATTGTTGTAAGCTGCCTTTGATCCCTTTGGGAAGAAAGGTGAAGTAGAAATACGATCACTCAATCAATTCCTCCCCATAAGTGGCTGGGCTACCAATGGATCTCCTCAGACCTACACCGGCTATTTAGTCTGACAAGCCTCAGGGGGCGTGATTGGCTGGGCCAAGGGGGAATGGATCTTGGTGTGCACCATTGTCACTGAGACTCCTCCCACTCTGATCGCCACCCTGATCCTCTCCCAAACTGCCCCCTGCCACCACCTTCCCTACTGGCATGGACTGAGTGAGCTGACTCACTGGCATGTGAGGCCTCCAGCCATTTGAACTGGTAGTCCTGAGATGCATGACAGCGACATGGGTTTTGCGGCATAGAACCAGGACTTGCAGCAGTGGATCATGAGATCTGATGCCATTGGCTTTGTATAGGATTGCCCTCCCTCCCAAAAAAGAGATAAAAAAGAAAAGACTGCCACTACACATTCAACAAGCCAGCGCCAAGCTTTCCTCAAATGTTGTCAAATATAGCCCCAGTGGTGTAGCTGGAGGGGGTGCAAAGCACCAAGTTTTGCAGGGAGCCTCACTGTAGTGTGCAAGCAGCCCCTCCCTCTCTTTTGGAGCCAGGTGAACACCTCTGTTTTGTGCCCACCGCTCGGAATGGCCTCCAAAGGGTAGGGGCCGCTTGCAAGCCACAGTGAGGCTCCCTGCAAAACCAGGTGCTTTGTACTCCCTCTAGCAGCTACACCACTACGCAGCCCCACCCATTTATGTCATGTTTTGGTCTCCTAGGGTTCGTTCTCTCCGTAGTTGGAGCTGCAGTTCCTCGTTTTTAGACCGGTTATCCTTTACTTAAGCCAAATAGTTGCCCAGTCTTTTATTGCAACCTTTCAAGATTTAACAACCTTCCTAAGAAGCTGCTTCTTCCGGTGAACTTTTCCCTGTTGTGTATTCTAAATGAAAATTCCTGCAGTTAAAAATGATTGTTTCATATCCTCTGCAGACAGAGTGAATTATCCCTCTCTCTTTTTTTTTTTTTTATGGCTAGGCTGGTCGCCACCAAAGTCTGAATTCAAATGTGGTTGTTCTAAATTCTCAGGCAAAAGGATTGAGCAACAATTGGGAAATGAGTGGTACATTCAGAGAATGCACTTACTACTTTGTGGAACTCTGTTAATATCATTAACTATTTTTGGCAGTGCTTTTTCTGAGCCAAGCATGATATATTCTTGTGCGATGTCTGCACACGCATTCTATTTCAACCTTGCTGTGTCCAATCATATGCATTTTGTGATTTTCCCTATATTTATTTGCTATTATTGTGAGCCTGGTGGGCATTTTATTACCGAAAGACAAGATAAAATATCAACCACAGTCTTCATTCTTTTGATGTTTTTGTAAAGTCTGTATTCATAAGAACCCCCTCCATGCATAGAAATGAGGGTTTATTCATGTTAGAAGACCATGGTGAATGTAACCAGAGGTGAAACATAGTTGTGGGAATGCCACCCCCCCCACACACACACACACACAATGCTGCAATGGAGTGGTTGGGGATATTCTGAATCCGGTTCGTCTCAGGAGGTATGTGGTCAGGCTGTGCACTTGACTGGCGCCTGAGCAAACTGAGAGCTGGGCCAGATATGGGTAGCTGGCATGTGTCCTCCATTCCTCAGCATTCTGGGACTGGGGGAGGTTGTAACCTAGTAACCTACCCACATGTCACAACAGTCTGGGATCAGCTTGTCAGTTAGGGGCCAGGTGAGAATTTTTGGTTTTAGACCTGATTAGATGTTGGGGTAGAGTTGTGTTGTTGTTTTTTCCTCCTACCCCAGAAGTTGTAGTTTTTATCTAGGACAGCCATGACTGGCAGGTATAATGTGGGGCTGGGACAGGGAGTAGAAGTAGGGATTTAGTAACTGAGAATCAGATGGAGAACCAGAACCAGGTTCTAGGTGAAGGTTCTAGGTGAACCTTCAGGCTTGGATTGTGATGTCTACTTTAAAATTTGCCTGGCTTAGGGCAGGTGGAGCAATTCAGTTTCCCTGATTCTCTTTCTAGGTGTAGGCACTGAAAAGCTGGGGTCATCTAAGGTGACCTCAGGTTGTAGCCAGGGTGGTCTCACCCAAGAAGGTCTGGGCACGTTTGATGTCTCCTCTAAGGTAGCTGCCCACACTAAAGCTGGAAGGAGTTTGTATCAGTAGGACATGCTGCAGTTGATCAATTGTCATAGATCAGTAAATGTGGCCCATTTTAATTTGAATCACATGGTCTCATGTCTTTTGTGGTGGCTACCTGGGCAAGACACTTAGACCACTCTTGAAATGACAGATTGACAATATTGAATGAATTGATGCCTGTGGGACCTTGACGAGATATAGAAGAGGGCAACCAAAATGATCAGAGGGATGAAGCACCTTCCTGATGAGGAGAGACAAAACATTTGGGGCTCTTTAGTTTTGGAAAACGGTACCTCTGAAGTTCGGTGCTGTCCTGGGAAGAGCGTCCACCCCCCACCAACATCTTCTGAGGTTGGTCTCTGTAGCCTGGGATGGTAGCAACAGATACAGACTACCAAGGTTTTTTCCCCAATCCAGTTGGTCCAGTAAAGGGAAATCAGAGAGCAGGGAGGGGTGTGTTCATGCTAACCACTAGGTACCAACCCCCTAAGTCAGCCTGCCTTCTCTGGAGACTCAAGAGCCCAATCCTCTCTTCCATTTCCATGACTTCCTTGAAATAAATTGCCATGAGATTTCAGGGTGAGCAGGGAAATGCACTTCTTTGCACCAGATGTGACTAATCTATGGAGTTCACTGCTGCAACTGTGCTGGTAGTCACTGGTTTGAGAGTCTTAAAAGGGGGTTAAGGGGGTTATAAATTGAGCTTTGATTATTTCAGTTCACTTGAATATTCCGCTCTTGCCCTCCCTGTTATCTATAAACATATGCGCATTGATAAAACATGGGGAGAGAAGTACTCTTCATATGTCATAGCTTCAAAATTCTATTTAAGCAGAATATTCTGATGTGCGCACGTACTCCTAGTTATTGGCAGTGGCGTAGCTGTAGGGGGGCAGAGCACTCAGGCTGTCAGGGAGTCTCAGCAGGGAGGGCAAGCGCCCCCTCCCTTTGGAGCCATTCCCAGCGGGGGGAGCAAAACGGAGCTGTATGGCTCCAAAGGGAGGGGCCGCTTGCCTGCCCCGCCAAACTGAGCGCTCTGCCCCCCTCCAGCTACGCCACTGGTTATTGGTAAAGCATGATTGAAAAATAATCTGGATCTCATCACACATATGACTGCACCAAAGTTGCTTTCTTGCAAACAAGTTTGCTTCCAACTTTATTTTTTTAAAAAGGGTGCCACAACAGCTATCAGTCCTGGAAACCCCATCTCAACCCAACAGGGTGCCATGTGACCAGCCACCTATGAGGGGACTTTGTTGGTAGCCTATGTATACAACAGCAGTTTCTCCATATTTTGAGGGATATTTATTAAAACTATATTTCATGTATATCTGCTCACCACTTTGGTTGCCACCGTAAATTTATGAGCGTGGGGTTGGTTCAGTCTTGAGGATTAAGGTGTTGGAATGGAAAATGAGTTAACAAACCTCTTCACTGTTCCAGAAAACCATAAATTTAGGCTCCTTAAAGCCCCAGCAGTGGCATATATCCTGCCTTTGGTCTCACTTTCTCAAGTGAATTTACTGTGCCCCATTATATGACAGGCCAGCCAACTAAATTATCGTAGCTCTCCATTAAATAACAAAGATATGATTGGTCAAGTATTTTACATTCTCCAGGCAGTGTTCAGAAGCCCCGAGTGGATTATTGTCACTTAATGCCTTTAAACTGTGACCACCTTGTACGACTTTATTAAAAAGTTCAGACCCGCTACAGATATACGGATGCCCCTGGTTGGGTTCATCCTTCCTATAACTGGGCAGACCTTTCCAGCTGGCAAACCTGAGGACCAAGCAAAGCAGGACATTAGACACCTGTGACTGGATCTTCCAAAACATGCTTATTTGTTTAAACTAAGAATTAAAATTGATAATAACAATAACAGCATTTCAAGCAATGACTGATTTTGCTGGTGGGGCACAATGCTGGGGGAAGATGATTTGACCCTTTCTTGCCCACACTATACGGTCTGCCCCAGTTATTGTAAGCTGCAGAGGGGAGACAAGACAGAAAACCTAATTCTAATCCAATCAGGCAGGGAGGGGGAAAAAAAATCCTACTCAGCCACTACATTCAACCAGCCAATCTTTTATTGCAATCACAAGAGAAGAGGTGAGCTGCTCAGGTGCAAGAGCAGCATAACAGCTTTGATCCACCAGTCACCCAACAATAATTTTTGCCCCCAAAGCCATGTGCCTTATGCAGGGGTGGGGGGGGGAACTGCCTCCTCTGAAATATGCATGGGGAAGCTGACTGAGGATCAAGAGGTCTTCCATGAAAAGTTTTGGTGTTTGTGTCTGCAGTTTTTGAAAGGGATGGGCAAGGCTGGCCCAAGAGACCTGACACCTCTGGCAGTGTGCTAAATACTGCCCCTCCTTACCTGATGTTGTTCCAGACTTTGCTGTCTTCTCCCACCTTCCTATGTTCTAATTCAACACCCCCCCCCCCGAAAACAGGAACTTTTTTCCCCCCTTTTCATCTGGGCCTGATGTGTAAGCAGCCTTGCCATAAACCAGAGATTGTGCCATCATCCCGGAGATCTCATTGATTGCTGGCGTATATAATAGACAAAAATGTGCCTCCAAAGCAACTGCTTTCTAATTAATGTCACAACAGATTCTTCACCCCTTGCGACTTGCATTTGACTCAGCGGGGCTGCATTTTTCAAGAGAGGTTAGGTTCAAAGTGAAATACCAAGTGGGCTAATCAGGGATGAATGAAACGCTGTGTCACTTTAACAGAGCGTCAGTGATTTACCTTCAAAACACGTCAAGATGTCCTTATTCATTACCCTTTCCAAATCTATATGGCAAAGTTCATCTCTTATAAAAGTAGCCATTGTACTGTCCAGTAAACCGGAGCCATCTTCTAGAAATTAACTGCACACAGTTAAAACAAATTAATACACAAAGGTATGTTGCAAGGGAAATGATACCCATGAAAAGAATACCTAAGATAGATAGATAGATAGATAGATAGATAGATAGATAGATAGATAGATAGATAGATAGATAGATAGATAGATAGATAGATAGATAGATAGATAGAGCCCCGCTGGATCAGGCCATAGGCCAATCTAGTCCAGCTTCCTGTATCTCACAGTGGCCCACCAAATGCCTCACACCAGATAACAAGAGACCTGCATCCTGGTGCCCTCCCTTGCATCTGACATAAAATCAGGAGGTTGCACATACACATCATGGCTTGTACCCCATAATGGATTTTTCCTCCAGAAATTTGTCCAATCCCCTTTTAAAGGCATCGAGGCCAGAAGCCATCACCATATCCTGTGGCAAGGAGTTCCACAGACTAACTACACACTGAGTAAATAAATATTTTCTCGTGTCTGTTCTAACTCTCCCAACACTCAATTTTAGTGGATGTCCCCTGGTTCTGGTGTGGTGTGAGAGGGAAAAGGGCATCTCTCTATCCACTCTATCCTTCCCCTGCATAACAACATTTAGAGGAGCAAAGGGTATAGTTTGAGAGCACCGTCATCTCATTCAAAAAAATATGCTGTACCTGTTTTGGTCCCAGAACAAGCTCTGAAAGGCTCATTTGGTGAGATTCCTGCATGGTAATTTTGAACAGAGGAAAAACGAGCTGTGGAAGGAGGGTGCATACTGGCTAGCACTTGTGACATCATCAACACACTGTTCCAGTCATTTCCCAGAACGGTTTTAAAATTACTTTTAAAAAAGTGATAATTCTGTAAGAGGAAGATGGTTGTATAAAATGCTGCCACGTCTAAGCATAAAATTCAATAAGGCACACAAAGTTGACTTGCACGCAGACAGAACATGCCACCTAAACAGCAATATCCACTCTGAGTGGCAGTGATTCTCCAGTGCCCAGGGAGTAGTCTTTCTCTCCTGTTCAACCTCCTGCTGTTTAACCTCCTTTTAAATGGAGATAGCAGAGATTGAACTGGAAACTATTGAAAGGCAAAGCGTTTTTTCTACCCACTGAGCTGTGGCCTGATGCACAGTAGGAAGAGGCAAGACTGACAACTGAACCAGGCTTCAACCAGGCTGGAATGTACAACTGTAAGACAAATTTTAAAGCTTGGCTTATGCTACAGGTGAAGAACCATCATGACTGCTCTCAAGCTCAGATCTGTCTTCATCCAAACGTTTTCTGTACGGCTCAAAAAAAAACAACCCCCCCCCAAAAAAAACACAAAAAAAACAGGGCCACCACAAGGACTGCGACACTTTGGTATTTGTGTCTGTTCTCATGGAATTCTATCTATTATCTGACAGGCATCAGGATGCTATTTCAGATTTTGGTAATGGAACAAGGAGATTTATAAGAGATGTGGGTTGGGTAATCTGGCCACAGATTTAGAGAATGATCCATACTCTGACAAAACTTCAGATGAGACTGCTGCAATGTACATGGGCCTTCCTTTGAAGACTGTGCAAAAACGTCAGACGCAGTCCAATCTTCCGTCACTTCCCATCCAGCGATCCAGTGGCACCAAAATGGTGCCCGCTGCATCCCATCCCAGTTTTGGCCTCCAGAGACCTCCTCAGGATTTGTGCCCTTGATCCAGAAAAGACCCCTGCTGGATTGCCAGGTCTACTCGGACCTGTGCCAGTGATATTGCTGGGCGTGTGTCTGCATGGAACCGTGAATGTGGATTGAAGTTGGGAAGGGGGAAAGGTTTTATTGTGCGCTGCTGCCTCCAAAAACAACCTCCATCCCCACCCTTGTTGCCGCCCCATTCCAACCACCTTGCCCTTCCCACTTCCTATACATTCTTACCCAGCTCAGTCAGTGTCCAGTGTTCACTGGCAAGTTGAGCTGGCCCCTCTCCACTTGCAGTGGTGGCCAGCCTGCGTTTCGCAACTGCCAGAAAGCACATAGTGCTGTCAGAACACTAATTCCAGTGGCACTAGTCACTGTTAGGATTGTTCCATTAGACCAGGGATGTCAAACATAAGGCCCGGGGGCCGGATGTGGCCCACGGGATCTTTTTATCTGGCCCTCAGGCTCTCATCTGCTGAGCAGTGCTGATGTGTTACTTCTGAAAGGGCAGCCCACATGAAAATTGGGCTCTCCCATATCTTGAAATATGATTAAGATTTGCATATTTTCTGTCATTTGCAGTTTATGAGGTACTGAGAAAAAGTGCTTATTTTTGGTTATGACGTGTTTAATGACATCATTTCCTGCCTAATGACATCACTTCAGTTCCTCAACAGACATCATAAATGCTATTCGGCCTTTGGTTTGAAATGAGTTTGACACCCCTGCATTAGACAGTCTACTAGTTCTAGATTGGTAACGGAAGCAGGCCAAAGGGAAGGCACCTGGGTTTCATTGGCTTCCAGTCCATTTCTCACAATGGGATCCATTTAATTAATATTGAAATGACACCAAAATGTCATCTGAAAACATCCATCAGAAAGCTTGGGCTCTGAGCTGAGTGGTGACCATTGAATTCTAACCCCCTTCCTGGACCTGATCTCGTGGTGCAAGACCATGATCCAGTGATCTTGCAGGTTATTTTGGGGGAGGACCTGCACCAGTTATTTTGCTAGACCCCCTTCCCTCACGCCATGGAGGCTTACCCCTGGGTAATGAACCAATTGTTTCCTTACCCAGAGGAGACCTCTGCAACTGCCCCTTCCCCCTGCAGGATGCAGAGGTAACCATTTTGGCACCACTACATTAGCAGGAGTGGGGACATTAGGACTGGGCTCTTAATCTTTGCTTAAACAGTCTTGATGTATAGGTCTATTTAATTGTTTATGGCAATTGCCACTGGTATGTTGACCCATTGAGATAGGCAAGACACACTGAGATAGGCAATACAGCAGAAATGTAGCTTCAGGTCAAAGTGTGTCCATAAAGTCCAACATCCTGTTTCTAACAGTGACCATTTCTGGGAAATCTGCCAGCAGGGCTCAAAAGCATCAGCTGCATTCTATGTCATCCTGCGTCTGAACATGGTGGCTCCATATAGCCACTCAAAGCTCCTCCTCCTCTTCCTTGCCTAATCCCTTTCTGAAATCTTCTAAACAAGTCCAGCACTGTGGCTTATAGCTTTGAAACAGGACAGGGCAACTGGATAGATCCAGTTTTGCAACTGGAGGTTGAAGGGCCTTCGTTTAACTACAGTTGCTGCACCAGCAATGCCTTCTCCTGGACTGAGAGAGCCTGGCCACTATTATCCATGCTCTGGCAACATCCCGGTTAGACTACACCGTGTATTGAACATAGGGCATCCTTTGAAGACTGTTCTCACTGAGAAACTTCCCTTAGCTCCAAACACTTCCATTAGATTGCTAACTTGGACTGGTCAATGAGTCTATACCTCGTTGGTGTTTAAATAGCTTGACTAGCTTCCAAGGGGCTTCGAAGGTATAAATGGCTCTGGACCTAGCTACTCCAAAGGGCATCTTTTCCCTGAAATCCTTCTCCAGGGTTAAGGTGAGTGGTGACTGAAAAGAGGTTTTTATTATGCTTTGTTTTCACTCTGTTGCCCCACTTCTGAAATGCCCTCTGCCAGTGGAGATTGCTGGGCACCTGCTTCCATAAAACTTATTGTATACAATATTTATTACATGCAATAGTTACACTAAATAATTGCTCTCCTTCTGGGACTGAGTGAAAACCTTTTCATTTCTTCTAAACTTTTAAAACAGTGGTTAATCTTTTAGTCTTTATTCTGCTGCAATGGTGTTTTATACACATGTAAATATATTTTTCCCCCACCCTGCTGATTTCATTTCAATAGTGTGATATGATCTTACTGTGTTAATTGCTTCGCTTGATTTGTTAGCCACCCTGGATGTAGCAATCCTGAAGGGCAAGATATATATATATATATATATATATATATATATATATATATATATATATATATATATATATATATCTTTTTGTTTGTTTTTTGTTTGTTTTGTTTTTTAAGCTATATAATTAATCCTTCCTAAATGGCACTCCTCAATGTCATTGCTTCCCTGGCCTGTCACTAGGATGCTTTTCCAAACATTTGCCCTAAACCTGTCATCGCTTCCTTCCCTATTTCAGTGAACAAGCTCTTGCTTTGGGGTTTAAATAAATAGCTAACTAAGGGCCCAATCTTATCCAACTTTCCAGCACTGGTGCAGCTGCAATGCAGCCCTGAGGTAAGGGAACAAATGTTCCCATACCTTGAGGAGGCTTCTGTGACTGCCTTCCCACCATAGGATGCAGTGCACGCCCCATTGGCATGGCTGCACCAGCACTGGAAAATTAGATAGGATTGGGCCCTCAGTCAATGAAGTTACTAAAATAAATAAAAAGTGTGGAAGTGATATAAGATCTTGCAAGGCACTTAGGCATTCTGAACAGCAGAGAGGAGTGGATTTCCAGGAGTAACAAGATCCAGCAGGAGTAGCTCATTGTAATATAACCCGACATTGCAATTTGCACCAAGGCCAGTGGTTTTATTTTCTACCCATTGGAGGATGTCAATTTCCCTTTTGCAATTTGATCTACATTTATTGTGATGGACGGAAGTCAAGTGGAGATTTATGTATCTATAGGAATAGAACATAAGCAGGTGGATAACAACCTGTTCACAGATTAATATTACTTATTTATGTAGCCATTTTCCTAAGTGCTCAAAGCTGATCTCAGGAATCCTTACAACAGACCTCCAAAGTAGGTGATGGTTGTTATTTAATGTTCTTCTTTAGAATTATTGTGCTATAAATGTACATTGTACTTCAGAAAGAGCACATTGAGATGCGTGTTGACAGGGACCAGTCCCCGTCCTGAGGTGATTGCAGTTAAATTTGAACAGTGGCAGAGACTGTAAAGAAAAACAAGGGGTAATACCCACAGATCAAGTAACACATACATAGACTTCCATTAGGAATCAGAGGTCTTAGAAATGGGCTAAGATGCAGGGGAGGGCACCAGGATGCAGGTCTCTTGTTCTCTAGTGTGCTCCCTGGGGCATTTGGTGGGCTGCTGTGAGATACAGGAAGCTGGACTAGATGGGCCTATGGCCTGATCCAGTGGGGCTGTTCTTATGTCTCCCCCTCTACTTTTATTGTTCTTCTGATAGGAATTGCCCTGAGTTCCAATTCTCCTGAATTCTAGTTCAAACTAGAAAAAAATTTCTTAAAAATTATTCCAGGTGCATAACTTAGAAATCCCACTCCAGCCATTACTCCCCTGTGGCTGGTACTCAGGTATGCTAAACCTGGAGGTTGCATATAGCCCTCATGATGGGCAGCCCAATCCTATCTAACTCCCCACACACCACCCAAACCAATGGGGCATTTGCTGCATCTCGCAGGGGAGTTTTGAACCACAAAATCCCCCTTAATGTAAGGGAACATTTATTCCCTTGCCCCAGGGTAAATGCTAGCAGCTCTGCTAGGTCTTCTTGGACATGAGCTGGTGCAAGCCTGAGGGGATCTGGGGTAGGGGATCGAGACCGAAAAGTGGGATGGGATATTGGTCATGGTGGTGGTGATGGTTGGCAACCTTCAGTCTCGAAAGGCTATGAAAGACAGCACCCAATATTCCCAGGTGGTCTCCTATCCAAGCCTGACCCTGCTTAGCTTCCAAGATCAGACAAGATTGGGCATGTGCATGCCGCTGTCACTAATACTGCCCTCTTCCAAGCCTACAGCCATGCTCTTCCATGCTCCAATCCCCTCCCCTTTCCTCTGCCCTCCCTATCTTGTTCTGCTGACATCCCCTCCTTCCCATCTGTGCTGATTTACTAGTCGCAGGAGGCACGAACGTACAATTGGCACACCGCTCAGCCATTTGCTGCTGGCGGCAGCAGCCTGGCTGCTAAAAATGTCATGCACAGAACCTAGTTGCACCATGCCGGGGCCCAAGCGCAGATGTGTAGCAAGCAGAGCTCCCTGGCACCACTATGCCACGTGGAGCTGTCAAGGCAAGCGCCCAGCCCATCGTGACCCTCCATTCACTGACGACTGGCAAAACCTGTTTCTGAAAGTCCTACGGCATCCAGTCACCACTGCAACTACTGGGTTTCTCATCCGTCATTTACTGAACCCCACGTCCCAATAAGGGTGCCCAACTTTTCCATCCAGGGTCAAGTGATTGACAGCAGAGCGTCCATGCTGGACAGGGCTCTCATCCATGCCCAGCTTGACTCGACATGGATCCTGCCTCCCCCACTGGATGACATTACAACTGCTGCTGCCTCCGTCAATCAACGACAAAGAAAAAGACAGGGGGGTGCGGGGGTGGAGGCTCCAGCGCCTCTATTTGCTTGGAAATGTCCATCATGAGAAAAATTTCGAGAGGATTCTGGCTTCTTTTGTTCCTGACCTATAAATTTCTCAAACGGCACTGAGGCACCAGTCAGAGAAGACAAAAAGGAGCAGAACATTGTTGATAAAAAATTTGCAAAGTTTTATAGTTGAAAAAAGTTTGCATTTTAAGAAACTGGAATTAAACAAAAGTGAAAATAACAAACACCCCTTGAGAAAAGGGAGCCCACAACATTGTTATATAAACATTCACAGTCGGTGGATAAATACAACCTTAATTGCCTTTGGGATATGTGGAATGAAGAGTTGGAAAACCACATTTTAAATTATCAATGGAAGATAGCGATAGCAAATATAACTAAGGACGCAATCCAGCCCTTGACTTCAGCATAAGACACAATTTACGCCTCCCCGGGAAGGCAGACGCAAACCTCTGCACTGGCTTCCTCCGAGCACCTTGCATTGGCCTGGTTGCACTGATGCAAGGCTCTGAGGTAGGCAGGGGGGCAGGGAGAAGGCGGAAGGCAGGTGTTCCTGGGTGGGGGGAGGGCAGGCGGTGGGTGGCCCCAGGAGCAGGCGGGCAGGGAGCAGGAGGGAGGGCTGGGATCTGGCCATTATTCTGGATCCACACTTCCATTCCTGGGGAGAATGGAGCAGCTCCAAGTCACTTTGCTCTCCTCAGACTTGCGCCACCTCAAGACTTGGCCTCCTTGGCACAAATTTAAGGAGACCCATAGGGGCCAGCGGTCCTTACCCGGAGGTAAGGGGAAATGTTTCCCCTTGCCTCTGACTGAGTCACTTATGGCCCCTATCCTGCGCTGGATACAGTGCAAGCCTCTTGGCTTGCCTGTTCCCGGGCTAGGATAGGATAGGATTGCGCTCTAAAACATCTAAGGACCTTAAGTTACGGTTGATACAACAAAATTTTTTTTAGTCTATTGGTTTCCTAAGCATTTGTTTAGTAAGGGTTTTATTAAGGAATCGAAGTGTTGATGATGTGGTGTACATCATTTCAACATATGATTTGGTCCTGCACTTGTTATGCTGTAGGCAACCTTCAGTCTCGAAAGACTATGGTATCGTGCTCTGAATGGTGGTTCTGCAACAGCGTCTAGTGTGGCTGAAAAGGCCAATCCGGGAGTGACAATCCCTTCCACACCGGGAGCAAGTGCAGTCTGTCCCTGGTCTGTCTCCCTGGCTATGGGCCTTCCCTGCCTCTTAGCCTCAGACTGCTGGCCAAGTGTCTCTTCAAACTGGGAAAGGCCATGCTGCACAGCCTGCCTCCAAGCGGGCCACTCAGAGGCCAGGGTTTCCCACCTGTTGAGGTCCACTCCATCCCTCTTGCAGATGTCCTTGTATCATAGCTGTGGTCTACCTGTAGGGCGCTTTCCTTGCACGAGTTCTCCACAGAGGAGATCCTTTGGGATCCGGCCATCATCCATTTTCACAACATGACCGAGCCAACGCAGGCGTCTCTGTTTCAGCTGTGCATACATGCTAGGGATTCCAGCACGTTCCAGGACTGTGTTGTTTGGAACTTTGTCCTTCCAGGTGATGCCGAGGATGCGTCGGAGGCAGCGCATGTGGAAAGCGTTCAGTTTCCTCTCCTGTTGTGAGCGAAGAGTCCATGACTCGCTGCAGTACAGAAGTGTACTCAGGACGCAAGCTCTGTAGACCTGGATCTTGGTATGTTCCATCAGCTTCTTGTTGGACCAGACTCTCTTTGTGAGTCTGGAAAACATGGTAGCTGCTTTACCGATGCGTTTATTTAGCTCGGTACCGAGATGATGATGCTCCTCAGCATCATCAGATTCTTCCACAAGGACATGAAGGGCACTGTTGTCTTCAATGGCTCCACATCAGACCCCTTTGACATCGAAAGCGGCGTGAAGCAGGGCTGTGTTCTTGCACCAACCTTGTTTGGGATTTTCTTCACTGTCCTGCTGAAGCAGGCCTTTGGAACTGCAACAGAAGGCATCTATCTCCGGACCAGATCAGACGGAAAGCTCTTCAACCTCTCCAGACTGAGAGCAAAGTCCAAAGTCCAGCTGAAATGTCTGCGTGACTTCCTCTTTGCCGACGATGCAGCTGTCACTACCCACTCTGCCAAAGATCTCCAGCAGCTCATGGATCGTTTTAGCAAGGCCTGCCAAGATTTTGGACTGAAGATCAGCCTGAAGAAAACACAGGTCATGGTTCAGGATGTGGACTCACCTCCCTGCTTTACAATCTCTGCACATGAACTGGAGGTTGTCCATGACTTTGTGTACCTTGGCTCAACGATCTCCGACACTCTTTCTCTTGATACCGAGCACTTGTTATACACATTTTTTTAAATAGATCCCATTAGTAGTATTAAACAAGTTCTGGGGCGATCAATGTCCTTCATAGATATGTACATACATATGTACATAGATTCATACATATCAATGAACTATATTCCAACTTTATAGAAACTCTCTGAAGGACAACAAAGATGAATTCACTGTGCCCTGACAACTTTTATACTTAAAAACTTGGAAGGACAAATGCCCACCCACTGTCACCCAATGGAGGGAGGATCTCCTGGAGCTATCTATATTTGAATCTGCTGCATACAGAAGACAATTTCGCACTGACAGATTTCTTGACAATTGGAAACTAATAAAAGGAAAAAAAATAATTATCAAACACCCTTCAGTGGTACATAACTAGACATTTCATGGTCTACTGTTGAAATGTGCTCTGAAGTCAATAAATGTATATATCTTTATATCGAGAATTAACATCTTCTGAATAAATTCTGATGGAAATTCTGACATATAGAACCTTATGCTGCTAGAATGCTAGTTCCAGCAGTGTAAGGTCCTTATAGAGTTGGGCCACAGTGGCCACTGATAGACTTCTCCAACATTAAGTTGTCTAATCTTCTAAAATCTTCTAGTTAGTAGCCATGATCACATCCTGTGATAGGGCATTCCATATATTAATTATGTACTGCGGGCATTTTTTTTTTCGGGGGGGGGGGGGTTCATTATATTATCAAAATACACAGGAGGATAGATCAAACTTGTAAAAATCAAAAGCAGTCTCCTTGATGCGATTGCACGTGGGGCTGCAATTAGATTCTTTTTGTACATTTTCCTTGCTCCTGCTCAATCATATAACACCACACAAATAAGTACTGCAGTGAAGCCTTCTTCAGAAATCAAGTCAGGGACTTTGGAACTCCCAATCTGAAGGAGAAATCTGAATGGGAACATTATTGGAAGCAGTCCACATTTTAATTTGGGATGAAGGTAAAGGGGTGAAGCCAAAGGGCTTTGCAGGAAGCGGATGTTGAGGACAGATTTGACAGAAGAGTAAGGGGGCAGCACGACAAAAGCCCTGTTCTCATGATGAATCCAGGGTGAGTGAACTTGGTAGAGAGGCGACCTACAAACATTAAAGTTGAATGCCTGCTTGGTGTTTACATGCACACAATTGTATGCATAGAGGGTCTCTCTCTCTCTCTCTCTGCAGTTAGGAATCCTTTTTCTAGGGTTCCCAATTCTGAAGAGCAGTGGTTCCCAACCTTTAGAAGCCCGCGGACCACTGAGGCAAAAATTGGTAGTGTCATGGACCACTTGTGGCTGTGAAGAGTCTTATCTCTGCCCTCTCTGCTGGTTCGCCTCCCAAGAGCTCCCCTGTGGTCTATCAGAGAGGATGGTCTGCCCATAGCCACAGCTGACACTTCAATGGTTGTGCTGTGAGCAGTCCATTCTCTGTCCTCTCGGGTGGTCCATGGGAGATTGATCAGTTCCAGTGTCTCTCTGTGCAAGGTGATTTTTTTTTTCCTGAGACCTCGCGGACCATTTCTCAGAGCCTCGCGGACCACCTGTGGCCCCTGGACCACAGGTTGGGAACCAGTGCTGTAGTGTAGAGTGACCCATAGACTTTTTTTGCATGTATTCACTCAGGCTTTCATGGTGAGAGTTCAACTGTTTGTAGGTACAAGCTTCTGAGCTTTTTTTGCATGTATGCACCACATCACCATTGAACTGAATGCATGCTGTTTGGAAGTGGGACCTGCTACTGTGATCTTGCTCTCCATCCCATGCACACTGATTCACTTTTGATCTGTTGTTAGAACAGGACTATAGATGTACTGGACAGGAGTTCCATCTACATATTAAGGGGCGGAAGGCTGAAACCGAGAGGTGCTAGTATCCAACCAATTTGTGGTGCCCATTACCACTGTCTACATTTGAAATCTGAGAGGCACACAGCATACAAATGCCAGCCACAGCGTTGCTGTTGCACTGCTCATAAAAGACCAACAATGCCCCTAGGGGGTGGGAAACAGCCCACAAACATTCAAGCTATCTAAGGCACCGTCCTCTAAAAAATTCCACTTTTATTGCATCCAACGGATGAAATACCAAACAGCAGGGCATTATTATTTTTAAAAGGGATATAAAACAATAGCACAACATTGTCTGATGATATTACAGTATGTATCTTCTCATGAATCAGCAAAAAAGAGCTCTGGAGCGTCCCTAATTATCATATTTACAGTGGTGCAGGTAGTAAAATCGTTATGTTTTGCATTGCTCAGGATGTCCAGGGTTGAAATAGATAAACTATGTGGGAGATTAGTAATAGGTAATTATTCTCTACTTACGTATTCAGCTCCATAATTCTAAATTAAGGTAAGTGGGAAAGCTTATAAAATATTCAGGCCTGCTTTATCTTTCCTCCTCCCTCTTATTAGAAGCTGTGCATGAATTTGCATAGAATAAACCGAGCCCATAAATCAAAGCGAGAAACTGCAAGAACGCTCTTTGTAAGTTATAATTTAAGGTTAACCGTAGCACATTTTTTTTTCCCTTTCTGTATTATTAATGACTTGAGTTCATACCGGACAAGATTCCATATTAAAAAAAAAAATGTTGGTAGACAAAATTTCAGTTCACCACCAATTTGCTCTGCTACCTAATATTTGCAAGAATGCAAGGAGAGGGTGAGAGAGATCAGGAGGGGGGAAGTGTGGCATGGCGTGTGTTGAGACAACTTGGCTGAAATTATGTGTGGCCACTGGAGGTGGTGGAGGGAGGCAAGCAATGTCTTTGCTGTTCTCCCCCTTGTGAAAAAAAACTCATGGAGGAATGAAGATCTCTAAACCCAGAGCTTGGCAACTCTGGCCCTCTGAAGGATTTACAATACTTTGAAATGCACAATTCCGCTTTTGTTCAACTTATGATTTGATCCTAAACTGTGGTCTTTTCAACCACTCAAATGTCCCCATCTTTTTGTGAGGTTCTAATTCCCTTGAAAGTATTTCCAAGTATGTGCCACTTGGAAATGGAAGTGCGGCTGTGGAGAAAGGCAGCATGCTGCTTAGGCAACTGAAAATGCTCTCTGAAATGGTCTCTTAGTGCTTTGCACCCCCTCTAGCTGCGCCCCTGGACCCCTGCTACCAGTTGGGTCCTCCTGGTATTGCATGTGCAGGACGGAACTGGTAGCAGGAACCAGTGGTATAGCTAGAGGGGGTGCAAAGCACTAAGTCGTGCAGGGAGCCTCACCACAGCTTGCAAATAGCTCCTCCCCCTCCCCTTCAAAGCCAGGCATATGCTTCTATTTTGCTCCCACCACCTGGAATGGGTCGGAAGGGAAGGGGTCCCTTGCACAATGTGGAGAAGCTCTCTGCAAGACTTAGTGCTTTGCACCCCCTTTAGCTATGCCACTGGCAGGGATTCTCTGTCTCCCCCAGTTGCCTGCCTGCCATAGACTGGGACGGAGCTTTGCTCCGGGCGGGGGCTGCGGGGGTCTGCAACTGGTCTCCCCATCACCCAGTTTCCCCCGGCTCTATCCCTGATTTTACTAGTTAGACAGGATATTTGCCAATGTGATCAGATCAGTAGGAATCATCTCCCTTTCACTCAGGACAGGAGAATGTACCCACCAACTAAAAATGGACACAATATGCGTCTTAGAGCCCAATCCTATGCCTTGCTATTCAGAAATAAGTCTCCTTATATAGTCAGTTGAGCTTACTCCCAGGAAAGTAAGATAGGATTGCAGCCTACATGAAAGTACATGGCACCAAAATGTTAAGGAGAAAAATATCCACAAAGATACCTTGGAATGGATTCCGTATTCATAAAACATTGCTCAGGAGGGTTTGTTGGCTCGTTATTTTCCAAATAAGGAAGGAGCTGGACCATTTCTCGTTAACTACATCTGATGAATGCTGTCCTGACGCAACTACAAAGATGCAAAAGTGGGAAACCAACTCAAAATTACTCTTAATTAATTGTATGCTGCAAGTACATAGGGTTAGAATGCTTCATTCCAAAACATGCATTCTGAGTGCAACCCTAGGCAAGACGATTTATGGAAGGAGCAATAGCAGTGGCCATGCAATATGGGAGCTGGGACCTTTGCTTTCCACCCTCCAACCCTTACACATACACCCTCTGTACATTTATTTGACTCTGTGCAAAACAGCCAACACACGAAGGGGAGCCAGACCACACCTGCTTACCATGTCTCCTCAAGGCCAAAGCATCCACCAGTGATGCTCCCATCACAGCAGCATGTAAAGGATTAGTATGAAAGAACCATCAGCAGCCCTGGGCAATCATGTTTTCTGACTGACTGGAGACTGACATGTACACGTGCGCTGTGTGTACATATGTGGAAAATAGGAATGGATGAAGCTGCCCTTCATCCACTGGTCTATCTAGTGGACCACCTTCAGACTACTGGTCTATCTAGGGAAGTTTTTTCTGCTGACTGGCAGGAGTTTTGCAGGGATTCAAGCAGAAGTCTTCCCTGGCTCTATTTGAAGATATCTGGCATTAACCTGGGCAAACCATATACTCTGACACTGTGCTACAGCACCATCCTCCCCCCAACCTGTTTCATTTATAAGTTGGCTATGGGGGCCATGGGTTGGTGTTGGGGGGGCATGACTAGTTCGCTGAGTATGTGGGGAGGAGGAATGAGCCAATGGTTCTATAGTGACTTTCTCATCATGTAATTGTTGACCAGGTGTAGCCACCTGTATTGGCTGGTGTCACATGGTGACCGATTCAGCCACTGATGCTCACCTGGCAATGGACATTATTGCCCATCAATGCAATAGCTCAGTGAGTTGGTTGTCCAACCGCTGGTGACCATCCAAGGGGGTGGGGGAAGCCAGAGCTACTCCATCCCTCAGTACCACATCCCTCTCTCACAGTTCTTGAAAGAGGCACAGCCTTGCCCTCTGGTTCCTCTTAGGCATAGGTCTTCCAAGTACACGGCCCTCCTCCTTCGAGTCAATGCCAAGCTAATCTCTTCTGACCTCCATGTGTCTTTCTTGGCAAGGAAGGCGGGGGAGGGGAAGCTGTTCCAGCCCTGAAATTAAATGATGAAGCATTACTGCCTTGTGTCCGCAGCTTCCCCGACTCCTCTGCCAGGCTAACCTTGAGTGACAGCTGCAGCCAGTTAGCGATCGGCTGCTCTTCCTGCAGTAAATACGGTTTTTGATTAGACATCTCGCTGGCGCTATCTAGACGTCCAACAGATAACGAAAACCTGGGCTCTCATTCTGGGTAGTTCAATCCTAGTGGTATAATTACAAGCAAACATTGTAGCTGTTACAGCCCTGTGGCAGTTTTCTCGAGTTGTACCAAAGGTAGAAAAAGCCGCTGGTTAGCTGAGGCGCAAAAATGGCTTACCATCACCTTCGACCTACCTTCTGCTCATTCTGCTGGGCAGAAACTCTACAGCCAAGGAGAAAAGAGCCAGCCGACAGAGTGCCGAATCGCTTCCGAAGGTGCTTGGAGGATATGAGATATCCACATCTACCTATTTATTAAATAAATACACACATTTTACTTGCTTAACCTATATGTCCAGAGGTTTGTGCGTGAGGAATAAAGGTGGACAGAAACCTGTGCTTTAAAGCAAGGGTTTGACCTTGACGACAGAGGTGGATTTTGGATTTTAGGAAGATGACCGAGATTTCAATGGCCACGAACAGGAGATATTGGATATATTGGATATATTGGTTAGATAGACCCCCCCCCCCACAAAAAATGCATTTATTAAGGGCCTGATCCTATTCAATTTTCCAGCACCAACGAAGCCTCAATGAGTTCTCTGTCCCCTAAGTAGCAGAAGTCTGATACCTCAGAGCAGCCATTTTCAACCACTGTACCGTGGCACACTGGTGTGCCATGAGTGGTGTGCCACAGAAATTTGGGGGAAGGTCATTTATTAATAGGGCCAATGGGAGATGTGAGCCCCCACTGGCAGCATGGTGTGCCTTGTCAGTTGTCAAAAACCTGGTGGTGTGCCTTGACCATTTTAGTGCCTTGTCAGTGTTATGTGTAAAACTTGGGCTCAGTCTGAGGAGGACCTGAGGGAAAACTGCTGCAGGAGAGGAGGCTGCAGTACCAGTGGAGGGAAGGTAGAGGCTGCTGTGTGCAGAGGCCTATAAAAGGGGCTGCACAAGCAGAGAGTGGGATTAGACCACCAGGGAAGAGCTGTTGTGAGGAGCCTTAGAGAGCGGGCTCTGCAGTGGGAGAAAGACCACCAGGGAAGAGCTGCTGTGAGAGCTGAGGAGAGAGCTGCAGCAAGGAGCCCCTGGGAGAGCCTCAGAACCAGGAAGCATCCACCCAGCCCCTTTGCCTCAAGTCCTGCTGCTTCCTGCCTGCCTCAGGTCCTCACTCAATTGGGGAAAATTTGGAACAAGGTTATTAGGTTTGGTTTTGATTCAGGTTCCATTCCTCACAATGAAAGCCTTGAGCTCAGTTTGGGGTCAGTGGTCTCTTGAATCCTGCAGAACACTTACGAGGAAAGGCTACGGCATTTGGGCCTCTTCAGCCTAGAAAAGAGACGCCTGAGGGGGGACATAATTGAGACATACAAAATTGTGCAGGGGATGGACAGAGTGGATAGGGAGATGCTCTTTACACTCTCAAATAACACCAGAACCAGGGGACATCCACTAAAATTGAGTGTTGGGAGAGTTAGAACAGACAAAAGAAAATATTGCTTTACTCAGCATGTGGTTTCAGTGGTCTCTTTGAATCCCGCATAACATCAGTGTGCCGTGAGGTGAAAAAGGTTGAAAATCACTGCCTCAGAGGATGTGTCCAACCATAAGTAAAGTACAATATTTTTCTTCTGGAAACCTTGGCTGCCTCTACTCCTGCGCAAGTTTATTAATGGCAGCAGCGTGGCTGGGTGGGGAATTTCCCCTGGGAAAAGGGTCTTCTGATGATTGCTCTGCTTGCTAGGTCCACCTTTTTGGACAGAACCCATATCCCCCAGCACCCCTTGAGCTGAATCTGAATAACTGAAGATGAAATAGAACAAATGGGGTCTTGTGAACCAGCCCCTGAAGCAGCAGATGAGCTTTGCAGCTTTGTTCTGAAAGGAGTATGAATGTATGAGTGGTGAGGGGACGAGATTCGTTCTGCAAGCGTCAAGTGTCCACACAAGCCCTCTTACTCTCTCCCAAGTCCATTCAGTGTCAGTCCTGCCATCTAAGGAGATGCAGCATTTCAGTGCCCAAACACAGTGTAACTAAAGTAGGCATTTACTGAAGAAAATGTGCTACAAAATGAAACTGCCCTCCTGTACATCAGCCCAGGACTTGTTACTTCTTTCCAGAAAGATGTGCCCACTTCTCAGATGACCCCATCATGCCTGCACTGGTGCCTTATTCCTGCCCTTTCTCTTCCACCCCAAGCCTTTCATTGCTCCACATCTTTACACCAAGCCCATGTTGCAGGTTTTTCTCCAGGATTCTGCCAAGGATAGAACATTCCTCATTGATGCACACACCACCCACGAACTGAGGCTCTTGGTCTTGTTCCACAGGCTGCCCTGTGCTCTGAAGAATCCACCATTTTGAATTCTTCATGTTCAACTAATGCTTCTCGGCCAACTGAAGGTTCTTTGGGGGATGCTTTTCATTCCCTGCTCAGCTCCTCCTTCCTGGCTCTTTGGTTCATTCTGGCTCCAGGTCCTGTTGTGACTGTGGAAGCCTCTCCAACTGCAATTCTTTCTTCCCTCTCGCCGCATAGCAAGATCTCTGCCTGTTCCATTTCGGCAGAAGTCTGCATTTCCTCACAGAAGACCACACTCTGTGGGCCTCCAGACAGCTGCTCAGGGTGCCGTTGGGCTTCTGAATCACTGCCCATCTCACCTGTTGCTGCCTGAAGAACAACGTGGTGCCCAAATGGTTTGGAGGCTGCTTGCCCTGCTGTGAGGTGAAGCATCTGATCTCTCAGGATGGCTGTTGCCTCCCTAATCAGGGCTGATTCCAAAGATCCCAGGGGTTGTTTCGCTGCTGGAGAATCCTCATGTCTAGAGCCCACCTCCTCTTCTGCAGCCTTGGCAATGCCTCCTTCCTCTTCTCCCAGTCCTGTGCTTTCCCCAATGGCCTCCTCCTCACTGTCACAGTCTCCTACTCTCTCCCACTCACATTCAGTACTGAACTGGGACATCCTTCCTGTAGAGAGAGGGCGCTGTGCTTCTCTTCCTTCCATGATGTCCCGGTGTTGCATTGTTCTAGGATGTTGATGTATGATGGGTCCACTCCGGCGTGCAGGAGAGAGTGCTTCTCTTCCTTCTGCTGTGCCTGTCGGTGGCTGCAAACCATTTGCTGCGCTGCCTTGGGAGGTCTGCACTGCACTGATGTTCGTAGAGTCTCCATATCCTAGCAAGGCAATGCTTCTTCGGTCTCCTTGCTCCAGTCTAGGGTGCCCCCTCCTCTTCTGCTCCCCCTTCCTTGACGCCTTCTACCTGCTTGCCTGTAATGCATAGCCACCAAGTCCTTGTACACACAATGAGATTCAAGTCCAGCAGCTGCCCAGGAGATGGGACCTGTGTTTTGGAACTGCAGAAGATCTGTCGAGGAGGTAGAATGTGGTGTCTGCAGTGGCCCCTTTAAGAGTTAAGGCCTGGCCTTTCAGCAAAGGGTGTGCTGCACAGCTGCAGTCACTACAGGCAATGAGATCCCTAAGGATATAAGGAACACCTGAGGCAGGAAGCGGGTGTGGGTTATAGAAGGAGTGCAGGTTGGAGAGGAGACTGACTGGGCTTATTGACTCTGGACTTTGACTTGGCAACTCTGGCTGATTGGACTGACTTACCTGGAATCTGACCTCGGACTGTGACTCGGCTTATTGACTCTGGACTTTGGCCTGGATACTCTGACTGATTCTGTGGCTAAGGGACCTACTGGACTGTTGACTTAAGGCTCTGCCTTGCGGACTGACCTTCTGGCTAATTGGTTATCTGGCTAACGGACTACTCGAACAGGCTACGGAGAGCTGAGGTGTGCTTCACAGGACACCTCCACAGGACTCAGGTACTAAGGAAGCTCTTGAAGCCCATGTCAGAACTCTGACCGCAGAGCACAGGTGGCACCTCCCCAGACTGTTTCAGAAGTCAGCAAGGCTCTTTGTTCCTGCTGCATCTCCTTCCCAGGCTGGAGGAACCCAGGATCAGCGTCTGCCTTCAACCTATGATAACCCTGAAAGTGACTGATATTCCACTTCAAGCTGAAAGAGAACAGGAAGCCTCCTCCATCTAGAACAGGGGTGCTCAATAGGTGGATCGCGATCTACCGGTAGATCGTGAGGCAAAATGAGTAGATCACGGAGTGCCGACCCCCCCCTTCAGGTGCCTCTGGGAGGAAACGCCGGGAGTAAGGCCCATTGTACTCAATGGGGCTTACTCCCAGGTAAGTGTGGCTAGGATTGCAGCCTCACAGCCTAATCCTAGGCATGTCTACTCAGGAGTAAGTCCTGTTATACTCAGTGGGGCTCAAGGTACACCAACATACATTGTACACATAAATGTTATATGTTATGATGGCGCGAACATTGTAAAAAAACTCTGGTAGATCTCCGGGCCTTGCTGGGTTTCAAAGTAGCTCTCGAGCCAAAAAAGTGTGAGCACCCCTGATCTAGAAGCTTTCACACGGATTCCACTTAGTGCTCTTCTACCAAATGGTTTCAGATGAAAGATCAGCTTCACGCCAGGCTGCTAAAGAACCCTTTCTCTGGCTTGGTGCAGAACACCAGCATTCCACAGGAACCGGTGGCAGCTGGAGGGCAGGCAGAGGAGCACCCAAAACAGGCTCACTGCAGAAGAAACCTTTGCAAAGATCATTGCTGCATATATGTTTGAAGAAGGCCACAAATGACAGTGCAGTTTCATCTTCTGCAAGCAGATTTCAAGGTGGTGGCAGATGTTCGGTGGAAGGAGCAACCACTCCAGCAGTAGAATGTGCATACCATTTTCACCTGAATGGAGGAATCTAGTGGAGGTGGCCAATGCACGAGGCCCATGAGTGACCTGTGCCACGTCTATGCTAACCATCTGTTCTCAGCCTGCAAAGGGCAGCAAGGATCTGCAAGGCAGTAAAGGCTTGTTGCCAGGAGGTATCGTCTTGGAAAGAGATCAGCTTCATGGCAGGCTGCTAAAGAACCCCTTATCCATTCTTAAGATGCCCAGCATTCCACAGGAACCAATGGTGGCTGGAAGGTTGGGAGAGCAGCACCCAGAACAGGTTTGCTGCAGGAGAAACCTTTGCAAAGATCATCACTGCAAGTAGGTTTGGTGACAATGGGCAGTGCTCGTGGGTGTCGGTCAAGACTCAGCAACTTGGCATGTACCCTGTCTCATTGTCCTCCAGCAGAGTCCTGGAAGTCCCTTTCTCCTGTAGGTCTGGGTCAGGTAGCTCTCTTGGTCTGGTTCCCTCCGGGTCAGGTAGTGTTTCTCTCTGGGTCAGTGTCCGGCTGGGTCAGCGTCCCGCTTCCAGCTGGGTCAGCGTCCCACTCCTGGCTGGGTCAGCGTCCCGCTTCTGGCTCGGTCAGTGTCCTGCACCTGGCTCTGGGTCAGCGTCCGGCTTCCAGCTGGGTCAGCGTCATAAGAACATAAGAACCGCCCCACTGGATCAGGCCATAGGCCCATCTAGTCCAGCTTCCTGTATCTCACAGCGGTTCACCAAATGCCCCAGGGAGCACACGAGATAAGAAGACACCTCATCCTGGTGCCCTCCCTTGCATCTGGCATTCTGACATAACCCATTTCTAAAATCAGGAGGTTGCGCATACACATCATGGCTTGTACCCCATAATGGATTTTTCCTCCAGAAACTTGTCCAATCCCCTTTTAAAGGCGTATAGGCTAGACACCATCACCACATCCTGTGGCAAGGAGTTCCACAGACCAACCACACGCTGAGTAAAGAAATATTTTCTTTTGTCTGTCCTAACCCACCCAACACTCAATTTTAGTGGATGTCCCCTGGTTCTGGTATTATGTGAGAGTGTAAAGAGCATCTCCCTATCCACTCTGTCCATCCCCTGCATAATTTTGTATGTCTCAATCATGTCCTCCCTCAGGCGTCTCTTTTCTAGGCTGAAGAGGCCCAAACGCCATAGCCTTTCCTCATAAGGAAGGTGCCCCAGCCCAGTAATCATCTTAGTCGCTCTCTTTTGCACCTTTTCCATTTCCACTATGTCTTTTTTGAGATGCGGCAACCAGAACTGGACACCACCATCCCTCACCAGACATCAGAACACCAGAACCTCCCTCACCATCCAGAGGGCCAACCGCTTCTCTAGCGGGTTTCCTGCTTCTAACATATTTGAAGAAGCTTTTATTATTCCCCTTAATGTTGCTGGCCATGCGTTCCTCATAGTCTCGCTTGGCCTCCAGTATCACCTTCTTACATTTCTTTTGCCACAGTTTATGTTCCTTTTTATTCTCCTCATTAGGGCAAGACTTCCATTTACGGAAGGAAGCTTCCTTGCCCTTCACAGCCTCTCTAACTTGGCTGGTTAGCCATGCGGGCACCCTCCTGGATTTAGTGGAACCCTTCTTTCTTTGCGGTATACACCTCTGCTGGGCCTCTATTACTGTTGTTTTAAGCAGCCTCCATGCACTCTGGAGAGATTGGACTCTTTTTACCCTCCCTTTCAACCTCCTTCTAACCAGCCTCCTCATTTGAGGGAAGTCCGCCCGTCGGAAGTCAAGGGTTTTTGTTAGAGATTTGCCTGGTATTCTTCCCCCAACGTGCACGTCAAAACGGATCGCAGCATGATCACTGTTTCCCAATGGCTCAGTAACGTTTACATCTCTAACCAGGTCCTGTGTACCGCACAATATTAAATCCAGAGTCACCTGTCCTCTGGTGGGCTCCGTTACTAGCTGATCTATGCCACAGTCATTTAACACGTCAAGAAATTCGGTTTCCTTATCGTGACTAGAACACAAATTGACCCAGTCAATATGAGGATAATTGAAGTCCCCCATGATTACAACCCTGTCCCTCCTTGTCACCTCCCTGATCTGTTTCCTCATTTCAAGGTCCCCATCCGATTTCTGGTCTGGAGGACGATAGCACGCCCCCAGTATTACATCGCTGCACAAGCTTGGTAATTTAACCCACAGAGATTCTACGGTGGAGTCGGACCCACCTTCAATCTCTACTTTGCTGGATTCTATCCCTTCCTTAACATAAAGGGCCACCCCACCTCCAACACGCCCCTGCCTGTCCCTCCTGTAGAGTTTATAGCCCGGGATTGCGGTATCCCACTGATTCTCCGCATTCCACCAGGTTTCCGTTATGCCCACTATGTCAATGTTTTCCCTTGTCACCAGACATTCCAGTTCTCCCACCTTTGCTCGTAGACTTCGGGCATTCGCATAAAAGCATTTGTACATGGAATGCCCCAGGATGGGCTGCTTATTCGCTCCTTTGTCCCCGCATCCTCTCTTTGTGCCAAACCGTCTATCACATCCCATCACGCTACCTTTCCCAATTTCTTCTCCTACTCTGCCTTTGTCTTGTTGTTCTCTAACCTTCCCATCCTCATCCCATAGGGATGAGGAGTCCCAAACCGGATGCCCCTTGGCTCCTGTCGGCCTTCCCCCAGGGATCAGTTTAAAAGCTGCTCTGCCACCTTTTTAATGTTATGCGCCAGCAGTCTGGTTCCATTCTGGTTCAAGTGAAGCCCACATCATCCACCTGATGATCTTCTGATCTTCCATTACAGATGATGTCCTCTGTGAATTAGGGAGTGTCTCAGATCCAAAGCTGGTCTTGCCAACAAATTTCCTGGGCAACAGTCCAAGGAAACAGTCCAGTCCCCTCTCAGAGCAGGAAGCTGCTGCCTGACCAATTCCCAATCTAAGCCTCACTTAGGGAACTTATGCCCACTCTAAGCTAATTAGCTCCCCAACAATGGCCCCAGTTCTCTACGGCAGCACTGCCAGACTCCACCACCAGGGTAGCTTGCCTGTTTAAACTGCAGGGACTCCTCCTCCCAGTTCCTAAGGCAGCAGTCCTTCCAGTCCCGTGGCTCCTGGGGAACAGGAACAATAGCTTGCAGGGTTCTCTGAATGGCAGGTCCCACTCGTACTGGGCCTTTGCGTGCTGGACGTGCAGCTCCAGCACACACTTGGCAGCGTAGGAAGGAAGCCCCTTTACACAGTCCTAGGAACAAATCCTTGCTGAGATCAGACAGGTAGCTGCTGGCCTTTTCTTCTCAGGTGCCTCCCTTTTGTCCAGGAATCTCCACATTGAACTTTCTGTCTCAAACTGGGGTTGGAGAAGTCTTGGAGAGACTTAGAATTATGATGCAACCAGTTTAACTCCTACCTTGAGATTGGGAATATCCCTGACCTCAAAGACGGTCCTGATTCATAAGAAGAGTGACAAAGAAAACATTGGCAACTACCAGCCAATTGCTTTGTTATCAATCCCCTACAAAGTCTTTACCAAGATCGTCCTGAACCGACTGGAGACAACATTGGACACATACCAGCCAGTGGAACAAGCTGGCTTCCAAAAGGGCTTCTGCTGCATGGATCATATCCACACCATTACCCAGCTGATTGAGCGATGCCAAGAGCACAAGATGCTGCTTATACTGACGTTCATGTACTACAAAAAGGCCTTTGACTCAGTAGGAGTCAACGCCGTCCTCAATTCTCTCCTGCATGCCAGAGTGGACCTGTCGTACATCAATATCCTAGAACAATGCAACACCGGGACATCAACAAACATCCAACTCTTTGACCGCAAGCTGCGCATCCCCATTCAAAAAGGAGTCCAACAGGGTGACACCATCTCCCCGAAGCTCTTCACCTCAGCCCTTCAGTATGCCATGAGCCAACTTGATTGGGACCGTAAGGTTCTGTTGATCAGTGGAAAGAAGCTCTCAAACCTGTGGTTCGCAGACGACATCCTGGTTATCAGCAACAATACAGGAGATGAACAAGATGCTGAATGAGCTGAATAAAGTAGGCAAAGCTATCGGCTTGGAGATGAATATGACAAAAACTCAGACGATGACCAACCAATGGTGCGACAACGGCAATGTGCAACTCTGTGGTGCCACCCTGGATAAAGTTGACAGCTACATCTACTTGGGACATGAAGTGAATATGGGCAACGACCTAACGAATGAGATCGGGAGACGAAGGAAAGTTGAGTAGGCTGCCATGGGATCAATCTGAGAAGTCACCAGTCAGATCCAGGATCTGCAGCTGAGAGCCCACCTGTTTGACTCCATAGTACTTCCTGCTTTTTGCTATGCCACAAAAACATGAGCTGATAACAAGACCATAGTTACTGCCATGCAAACCACCCACTGGGCAGTTGAAAGATGCACACACTGCATCCTGTATCACGTCAAAAGAACCCTTGGCCGACTGGCTACTGGCTGGTCAGATACCTTTTCCAGGTCATTTAAACAACAGGGACTGTCGCACTGGACAACAGTCACACTAGACCAAAAAATATGGAGTAAGTGTGGGCCACATTGGAAAGATTGCCAATGAGGATGAACCATCAATGCATGTGTGGAATTCCAGAAGACATTTTGGATTTGAAGATTAGTCGTAAGAGGGAGCTATAGTTTTTATAAAGGTGGAAATTTAAATTGTCAATATAAATGCAGTAAGGAATTAGAACTGTTGACTTCGCTCTTGCAATGCTGTTAGAGATACTCTAACATAGAGTATCTCTATGTTAGCATAGAGATGTAGATTTTTTCTCTTTTTTACTTTTACCTTTTCGTTTTTATGTATTTTTTTGTATTAAAGATATTGTTTGTTTGTTGTTTTTCTTTTTTAATAATATCATATATAAAATAAATATATCTGAATTCCAGAAGATGGAGGTAAGCGCATTTGGAAGGAACTTTGCTGCTCTTTTCACCTGGTGCTATTGCTGAAGGAGCACCCTCTTCTGCACATTTCTCTCTAGAATTTGCTTGGTGGCTTGGCTGAAGAAGGAGAGCTCTGTCTGGAAAATGGCCATCTCTCTGTGCCCCACCTTCAAGTGAATTTGGGGAGCAGCTGGTCGAAAGGAGCAGAGGGACCTCTGAAAGAGGCCTCAGAGCCCCCAGGTATGATGCAGGCTCTTTCTTTTCACATGCCACTCCAGTCCCTCTTGAGTCCTCTGGGAAGTGAACAGGGTCTCTCTTCCAATGCAGTTGAATGCAGCAGATCTGGCGGACCAGAAGGCAGCTTGGTCAGGAGGTACAGAACACTAGAGGAGTTGAACAAGGGCTTGTGGTACACCATGGGGAGCTCCCACTTGACGGTTAGGTTTTTGTGGCTGATGTTGAGTTGAATGCAA